>NW_024572959.1:0-11313 GCF_018153835.1 Drosophila eugracilis | reverse complement strand
AAAGATAATTACATTTTTATGAGCGTAAAATTACGCGGGGAATGTGTGTTTAATTTCGTGATATTATCTCCAGTAGTTTTCTACATTTTCAACTTGCGTATTTTATTTTCATGTTGAAATAATAATTTTTTTGTGGGAATTTGAGAAGTCGGAATAAAAGATAATTACATTTTTATGAGCGTAAAATTACGCGGGGAATGTGTGTTTAATTTCGTGATATTATCTCCAGTAGTTTTCTACTTTTTCAACTTGCGTATTTTATTTTCATGTTGAAATAATAATTTTTTTGTGGGAATTTGAGAAGTCGGAATAAAAAGATAATTACATTTTTATGAGCGTAAAATTACGCGGGGAATGTGTGTTTAATTTCGTGATATTATCTCCAGTAGTTTTCTACTTTTTCAACTTGCGTATTTTATTTTCATGTTGAAATAATAATTTTTTGTGGGAATTTGAGAAGTCGGAATAAAAAGATAATTACATTTTTATGAGCGTAAAATTACGCGGGGAATGTGTGTTTAATTTCGTGATATTATCTCCAGTAGTTTTCTACTTTTTCAACTTGCGTATTTTATTTTCATGTTGAAATAATAATTTTTTTGTGGGAATTTGAGAAGTCGGAATAAAAAGATAATTACATTTTTATGAGCGTAAAATTACGCGGGGAATGTGTGTTTAATTTTGTGATATTATCTCCAGTAGTTTTCTACTTTTTCAACTTGCGTATTTTATTTTCATGTTGAAATAATAATTTTTTTGTGGGAATTTGAGAAGTCGGAATAAAAAGATAATTACATTTTTATGAGCGTAAAATTACGCGGGGAATGTGTGTTTAATTTCGTGATATTATCTCCAGTAGTTTTCTACTTTTTCAACTTGCGTATTTTATTTTCATGTTGAAATAATAATTTTTTTGTGGGAATTTGAGAAGTCGGAATAAAAAGATAATTACATTTTTATGAGCGTAAAATTACGCGGGGAATGTGTGTTTAATTTCGTGATATTATCTCCAGTAGTTTTCTACTTTTTCAACTTGCGTATTTTATTTTCATGTTGAAATAATAATTTTTTTGTGGGAATTTGAGAAGTCGGAATAAAAGATAATTACATTTTTATGAGCGTAAAATTACGCGGGGAATGTGTTTTAATTTCGTGATATTATCTCCAGTAGTTTTCTACATTTTCAACTTGCGTATTTTATTTTCATGTTGAAATAATAATTTTTTTGTGGGAATTTGAGAAGTCGGAATAAAAAGATAATTACATTTTTATGAGCGTAAAATTACGCGGGGAATGTGTGTTTAATTTTGTGATATTATCTCCAGTAGTTTTCTACTTTTTCAACTTGCGTATTTTATTTTCATGTTGAAATAATAATTTTTTGTGGGAATTTGAGAAGTCGGAATAAAAAGATAATTACATTTTTATGAGCGTAAAATTACGCGGGGAATGTGTGTTTAATTTCGTGATATTATCTCCAGTAGTTTTCTACATTTTCAACTTGCGTATTTTATTTTCATGTTGAAATAATAATTTTTTTGTGGGAATTTGAGAAGTCGGAATAAAAAGATAATTACATTTTTATGAGCGTAAAATTACGCGGGGAATGTGTGTTTAATTTTGTGATATTATCTCCAGTAGTTTTCTACTTTTTCAACTTGCGTATTTTATTTTCATGTTGAAATAATAATTTTTTTGTGGGAATTTGAGAAGTCGGAATAAAAAGATAATTACATTTTTATGAGCGTAAAATTACGCGGGGAATGTGTGTTTAATTTCGTGATATTATCTCCAGTAGTTTTCTACTTTTTCAACTTGCGTATTTTATTTTCATGTTGAAATAATAATTTTTTTGTGGGAATTTGAGAAGTCGGAATAAAAAGATAATTACATTTTTATGAGCGTAAAATTACGCGGGGAATGTGTGTTTAATTTCGTGATATTATCTCCAGTAGTTTTCTACTTTTTCAACTTGCGTATTTTATTTTCATGTTGAAATAATAATTTTTTTGTGGGAATTTGAGAAGTCGGAATAAAAAGATAATTACATTTTTATGAGCGTAAAATTACGCGGGGAATGTGTGTTTAATTTCGTGATATTATCTCCAGTAGTTTTCTACTTTTTCAACTTGCGTATTTTATTTTCATGTTGAAATAATAATTTTTTTGTGGGAATTTGAGAAGTCGGAATAAAAAGATAATTACATTTTTATGAGCGTAAAATTACGCGGGGAATGTGTGTTTAATTTCGTGATATTATCTCCAGTAGTTTTCTACTTTTTCAACTTGCGTATTTTATTTTCATGTTGAAATAATAATTTTTTTGTGGGAATTTGAGAAGTCGGAATAAAAAGATAATTACATTTTTATGAGCGTAAAATTACGCGGGGAATGTGTGTTTAATTTCGTGATATTATCTCCAGTAGTTTTCTACTTTTTCAACTTGCGTATTTTATTTTCATGTTGAAATAATAATTTTTTTGTGGGAATTTGAGAAGTCGGAATAAAAAGATAATTACATTTTTATGAGCGTAAAATTACGCGGGGAATGTGTGTTTAATTTCGTGATATTATCTCCAGTAGTTTTCTACTTTTTCAACTTGCGTATTTTATTTTCATGTTGAAATAATAATTTTTTTGTGGGAATTTGAGAAGTCGGAATAAAAAGATAATTACATTTTTATGAGCGTAAAATTACGCGGGGAATGTGTGTTTAATTTCGTGATATTATCTCCAGTAGTTTTCTACTTTTTCAACTTGCGTATTTTATTTTCATGTTGAAATAATAATTTTTTTGTGGGAATTTGAGAAGTCGGAATAAAAAGATAATTACATTTTTATGAGCGTAAAATTACGCGGGGAATGTGTGTTTAATTTCGTGATATTATCTCCAGTAGTTTTCTACTTTTTCAACTTGCGTATTTTATTTTCATGTTGAAATAATAATTTTTTGTGGGAATTTGAGAAGTCGGAATAAAAAGATAATTACATTTTTATGAGCGTAAAATTACGCGGGGAATGTGTGTTTAATTTCGTGATATTATCTCCAGTAGTTTTCTACATTTTCAACTTGCGTATTTTATTTTCATGTTGAAATAATAATTTTTTTGTGGGAATTTGAGAAGTCGGAATAAAAAGATAATTACATTTTTATGAGCGTAAAATTACGCGGGGAATGTGTGTTTAATTTCGTGATATTATCTCCAGTAGTTTTCTACTTTTTCAACTTGCGTATTTTATTTTCATGTTGAAATAATAATTTTTTTGTGGGAATTTGAGAAGTCGGAATAAAAAGATAATTACATTTTTATGAGCGTAAAATTACGCGGGGAATGTGTGTTTAATTTCGTGATATTATCTCCAGTAGTTTTCTACTTTTTCAACTTGCGTATTTTATTTTCATGTTGAAATAATAATTTTTTTGTGGGAATTTGAGAAGTCGGAATAAAAAGATAATTACATTTTTATGAGCGTAAAATTACGCGGGGAATGTGTGTTTAATTTCGTGATATTATCTCCAGTAGTTTTCTACTTTTCAACTTGCGTATTTTATATTCATGTTGAAATAATAATTTTTTTGTGGGAATTTGAGAAGTCGGAATAAAAAGATAATTACATTTTTATGAGCGTAAAATTACGCGGGGAATGTGTGTTTAATTTCGTGATATTATCTCCAGTAGTTTTCTACATTTTCAACTTGCGTATTTTATTTTCATGTTGAAATAATAATTTTTTTGGGAATTTGAGAAGTCGGAATAAAAAGATAATTACATTTTTATGAGCGTAAAATTACGCGGGGAATGTGTGTTTAATTTCGTGATATTATCTCCAGTAGTTTTCTACTTTTTCAACTTGCGTATTTTATTTTCATGTTGAAATAATAATTTTTTTGTGGGAATTTGAGAAGTCGGAATAAAAGATAAATTACATTTTTATGAGCGTAAAATTACGCGGGGAATGTGTGTTTAATTTCGTGATATTATCTCCAGTAGTTTTCTACTTTTTCAACTTGCGTATTTTATTTTCATGTTGAAATAATAATTTTTTTGTGGGAATTTGAGAAGTCGGAATAAAAAGATAATTACATTTTTATGAGCGTAAAATTACGCGGGGAATGTGTGTTTAATTTCGTGATATTATCTCCAGTAGTTTTCTACTTTTTCAACTTGCGTATTTTATTTTCATGTTGAAATAATAATTTTTTTGTGGGAATTTGAGAAGTCGGAATAAAAGATAATTACATTTTTATGAGCGTAAAATTACGCGGGGAATGTGTGTTTAATTTTGTGATATTATCTCCAGTAGTTTTCTACTTTTTCAACTTGCGTATTTTATTTTCATGTTGAAATAATAATTTTTTGTGGGAATTTGAGAAGTCGGAATAAAAAGATAATTACATTTTTATGAGCGTAAAATTACGCGGGGAATGTGTGTTTAATTTCGTGATATTATCTCCAGTAGTTTTCTACTTTTTCAACTTGCGTATTTTATTTTCATGTTGAAATAATAATTTTTTTGTGGGAATTTGAGAAGTCGGAATAAAAAGATAATTACATTTTTATGAGCGTAAAATTACGCGGGGAATGTGTGTTTAATTTCGTGATATTATCTCCAGTAGTTTTCTACTTTTTCAACTTGCGTATTTTATTTTCATGTTGAAATAATAATTTTTTTGTGGGAATTTGAGAAGTCGGAATAAAAAGATAATTACATTTTTATGAGCGTAAAATTACGCGGGGAATGTGTGTTTAATTTCGTGATATTATCTCCAGTAGTTTTCTACTTTTTCAACTTGCGTATTTTATTTTCATGTTGAAATAATAATTTTTTTGTGGGAATTTGAGAAGTCGGAATAAAAGATAATTACATTTTTATGAGCGTAAAATTACGCGGGGAATGTGTGTTTAATTTCGTGATATTATCTCCAGTAGTTTTCTACTTTTTCAACTTGCGTATTTTATTTTCATGTTGAAATAATAATTTTTTTGTGGGAATTTGAGAAGTCGGAATAAAAAGATAATTACATTTTTATGAGCGTAAAATTACGCGGGGAATGTGTGTTTAATTTCGTGATATTATCTCCAGTAGTTTTCTACTTTTTCAACTTGCGTATTTTATTTTCATGTTGAAATAATAATTTTTTTGTGGGAATTTGAGAAGTCGGAATAAAAAGATAATTACATTTTTATGAGCGTAAAATTACGCGGGGAATGTGTGTTTAATTTCGTGATATTATCTCCAGTAGTTTTCTACTTTTTCAACTTGCGTATTTTATTTTCATGTTGAAATAATAATTTTTTTGTGGGAATTTGAGAAGTCGGAATAAAAAGATAATTACATTTTTATGAGCGTAAAATTACGCGGGGAATGTGTGTTTAATTTCGTGATATTATCTCCAGTAGTTTTCTACTTTTTCAACTTGCGTATTTTATTTTCATGTTGAAATAATAATTTTTTGTGGGAATTTGAGAAGTCGGAATAAAAAGATAATTACATTTTTATGAGCGTAAAATTACGCGGGGAATGTGTGTTTAATTTCGTGATATTATCTCCAGTAGTTTTCTACTTTTTCAACTTGCGTATTTTATTTTCATGTTGAAATAATAATTTTTTTGTGGGAATTTGAGAAGTCGGAATAAAAAGATAATTACATTTTTATGAGCGTAAAATTACGCGGGGAATGTGTGTTTAATTTCGTGATATTATCTCCAGTAGTTTTCTACTTTTTCAACTTGCGTATTTTATTTTCATGTTGAAATAATAATTTTTTTGTGGGAATTTGAGAAGTCGGAATAAAAAGATAATTACATTTTTATGAGCGTAAAATTACGCGGGGAATGTGTGTTTAATTTCGTGATATTATCTCCAGTAGTTTTCTACTTTTTCAACTTGCGTATTTTATTTTCATGTTGAAATAATAATTTTTTTGTGGGAATTTGAGAAGTCGGAATAAAAAGATAATTACATTTTTATGAGCGTAAAATTACGCGGGGAATGTGTGTTTAATTTTGTGATATTATCTCCAGTAGTTTTCTACTTTTTCAACTTGCGTATTTTATTTTCATGTTGAAATAATAATTTTTTTGTGGGAATTTGAGAAGTCGGAATAAAAAGATAATTACATTTTTATGAGCGTAAAATTACGCGGGGAATGTGTGTTTAATTTCGTGATATTATCTCCAGTAGTTTTCTACTTTTTCAACTTGCGTATTTTATTTTCATGTTGAAATAATAATTTTTTTGTGGGAATTTGAGAAGTCGGAATAAAAAAGATAATTACATTTTTATGAGCGTAAAATTACGCGGGGAATGTGTGTTTAATTTCGTGATATTATCTCCAGTAGTTTTCTACTTTTTCAACTTGCGTATTTTATTTTCATGTTGAAATAATAATTTTTTGTGGGAATTTGAGAAGTCGGAATAAAAAGATAATTACATTTTTATGAGCGTAAAATTACGCGGGGAATGTGTGTTTAATTTCGTGATATTATCTCCAGTAGTTTTCTACTTTTTCAACTTGCGTATTTTATTTTCATGTTGAAATAATAATTTTTTTGTGGGAATTTGAGAAGTCGGAATAAAAAGATAATTACATTTTTATGAGCGTAAAATTACGCGGGGAATGTGTGTTTAATTTCGTGATATTATCTCCAGTAGTTTTCTACTTTTTCAACTTGCGTATTTTATTTTCATGTTGAAATAATAATTTTTTTGGGAATTTGAGAAGTCGGAATAAAAAGATAATTACATTTTTATGAGCGTAAAATTACGCGGGGAATGTGTGTTTAATTTCGTGATATTATCTCCAGTAGTTTTCTACATTTTCAACTTGCGTATTTTATTTTCATGTTGAAATAATAATTTTTTTGTGGAATTTGAGAAGTCGGAATAAAAAGATAATTACATTTTTATGAGCGTAAAATTACGCGGGGAATGTGTGTTTAATTTCGTGATATTATCTCCAGTAGTTTTCTACTTTTTCAACTTGCGTATTTTATTTTCATGTTGAAATAATAATTTTTTGTGGGAATTTGAGAAGTCGGAATAAAAAGATAATTACATTTTTATGAGCGTAAAATTACGCGGGGAATGTGTGTTTAATTTCGTGATATTATCTCCAGTAGTTTTCTACTTTTTCAACTTGCGTATTTTATTTTCATGTTGAAATAATAATTTTTTTGTGGGAATTTGAGAAGTCGGAATAAAAAGATAATTACATTTTTATGAGCGTAAAATTACGCGGGGAATGTGTGTTTAATTTCGTGATATTATCTCCAGTAGTTTTCTACTTTTTCAACTTGCGTATTTTATTTTCATGTTGAAATAATAATTTTTTTGTGGGAATTTGAGAAGTCGGAATAAAAAGATAATTACATTTTTATGAGCGTAAAATTACGCGGGGAATGTGTGTTTAATTTCGTGATATTATCTCCAGTAGTTTTCTACTTTTTCAACTTGCGTATTTTATTTTCATGTTGAAATAATAATTTTTTTGTGGGAATTTGAGAAGTCGGAATAAAAAGATAATTACATTTTTATGAGCGTAAAATTACGCGGGGAATGTGTGTTTAATTTCGTGATATTATCTCCAGTAGTTTTCTACTTTTTCAACTTGCGTATTTTATTTTCATGTTGAAATAATAATTTTTTTGTGGGAATTTGAGAAGTCGGAATAAAAAGATAATTACATTTTTATGAGCGTAAAATTACGCGGGGAATGTGTGTTTAATTTCGTGATATTATCTCCAGTAGTTTTCTACTTTTTCAACTTGCGTATTTTATTTTCATGTTGAAATAATAATTTTTTTGTGGGAATTTGAGAAGTCGGAATAAAAAGATAATTACATTTTTATGAGCGTAAAATTACGCGGGGAATGTGTGTTTAATTTCGTGATATTATCTCCAGTAGTTTTCTACTTTTTCAACTTGCGTATTTTATTTTCATGTTGAAATAATAATTTTTTTGGGGAATTTGAGAAGTCGGAATAAAAAGATAATTACATTTTTATGAGCGTAAAATTACGCGGGGAATGTGTGTTTAATTTCGTGATATTATCTCCAGTAGTTTTCTACTTTTTCAACTTGCGTATTTTATTTTCATGTTGAAATAATAATTTTTTTGTGTGGGAATTTGAGAAGTCGGAATAAAAAGATAATTACATTTTTATGAGCGTAAAATTACGCGGGGAATGTGTGTTTAATTTCGTGATATTATCTCCAGTAGTTTTCTACTTTTTCAACTTGCGTATTTTATTTTCATGTTGAAATAATAATTTTTTTGTGGGAATTTGAGAAGTCGGAATAAAAAGATAATTACATTTTTATGAGCGTAAAATTACGCGGGGAATGTGTGTTTAATTTCGTGATATTATCTCCAGTAGTTTTCTACATTTTCAACTTGCGTATTTTATTTTCATGTTGAAATAATAATTTTTTTGTGGGAATTTGAGAAGTCGGAATAAAAAGATAATTACATTTTTATGAGCGTAAAATTACGCGGGGAATGTGTGTTTAATTTCGTGATATTATCTCCAGTAGTTTTCTACTTTTTCAACTTGCGTATTTTATTTTCATGTTGAAATAATAATTTTTTTGTGGGAATTTGAGAAGTCGGAATAAAAAGATAATTACATTTTTATGAGCGTAAAATTACGCGGGGAATGTGTGTTTAATTTCGTGATATTATCTCCAGTAGTTTTCTACTTTTTCAACTTGCGTATTTTATTTTCATGTTGAAATAATAATTTTTTGTGGGGAATTTGAGAAGTCGGAATAAAAAGATAATTACATTTTTATGAGCGTAAAATTACGCGGGGAATGTGTGTTTAATTTCGTGATATTATCTCCAGTAGTTTTCTACTTTTTCAACTTGCGTATTTTATTTTCATGTTGAAATAATAATTTTTTTGGGGAATTTGAGAAGTCGGAATAAAAAGATAATTACATTTTTATGAGCGTAAAATTACGCGGGGAATGTGTGTTTAATTTCGTGATATTATCTCCAGTAGTTTTCTACTTTTTCAACTTGCGTATTTTATTTTCATGTTGAAATAATAATTTTTTTGTGGGAATTTGAGAAGTCGGAATAAAAAGATAATTACATTTTTATGAGCGTAAAATTACGCGGGGAATGTGTGTTTAATTTCGTGATATTATCTCCAGTAGTTTTCTACTTTTTCAACTTGCGTATTTTATTTTCATGTTGAAATAATAATTTTTTGTGGGAATTTGAGAAGTCGGAATAAAAAGATAATTACATTTTTATGAGCGTAAAATTACGCGGGGAATGTGTGTTTAATTTCGTGATATTATCTCCAGTAGTTTTCTACATTTTCAACTTGCGTATTTTATTTTCATGTTGAAATAATAATTTTTTTGTGGGAATTTGAGAAGTCGGAATAAAAGATAATTACATTTTTATGAGCGTAAAATTACGCGGGGAATGTGTGTTTAATTTTGTGATATTATCTCCAGTAGTTTTCTACTTTTTCAACTTGCGTATTTTATTTTCATGTTGAAATAATAATTTTTTTGTGGGAATTTGAGAAGTCGGAATAAAAAGATAATTACATTTTTATGAGCGTAAAATTACGCGGGGAATGTGTGTTTAATTTCGTGATATTATCTCCAGTAGTTTTCTACATTTTCAACTTGCGTATTTTATTTTCATGTTGAAATAATAATTTTTTTGTGGGAATTTGAGAAGTCGGAATAAAAAGATAATTACATTTTTATGAGCGTAAAATTACGCGGGGAATGTGTGTTTAATTTCGTGATATTATCTCCAGTAGTTTTCTACTTTTTCAACTTGCGTATTTTATTTTCATGTTGAAATAATAATTTTTTTGTGGGAATTTGAGAAGTCGGAATAAAAAGATAATTACATTTTTATGAGCGTAAAATTACGCGGGGAATGTGTGTTTAATTTCGTGATATTATCTCCAGTAGTTTTCTACTTTTTCAACTTGCGTATTTTATTTTCATGTTGAAATAATAATTTTTTTGTGGGAATTTGAGAAGTCGGAATAAAAAGATAATTACATTTTTATGAGCGTAAAATTACGCGGGGAATGTGTGTTTAATTTCGTGATATTATCTCCAGTAGTTTTCTACTTTTTCAACTTGCGTATTTTATTTTCATGTTGAAATAATAATTTTTTGTGGGAATTTGAGAAGTCGGAATAAAAAGATAATTACATTTTTTATGAGCGTAAAATTACGCGGGAAATGTGTGTTTAATTTCGTGATATTATCTCCAGTAGTTTTCTACTTTTTCAACTTGCGTATTTTATTTTCATGTTGAAATAATAATTTTTTTGTGGGAATTTGAGAAGTCGGAATAAAAAGATAATTACATTTTTATGAGCGTAAAATTACGCGGGGAATGTGTGTTTAATTTCGTGATATTATCTCCAGTAGTTTTCTACATTTTCAACTTGCGTATTTTATTTTCATGTTGAAATAATAATTTTTTTGTGGGAATTTGAGAAGTCGGAATAAAAAGATAATTACATTTTTATGAGCGTAAAATTACGCGGGGAATGTGTGTTTAATTTCGTGATATTATCTCCAGTAGTTTTCTACTTTTTCAACTTGCGTATTTTATTTTCATGTTGAAATAATAATTTTTTTGTGGGAATTTGAGAAGTCGGAATAAAAAGATAATTACATTTTTATGAGCGTAAAATTACGCGGGGAATGTGTGTTTAATTTCGTGATATTATCTCCAGTAGTTTTCTACATTTTCAACTTGCGTATTTTATTTTCATGTTGAAATAATAATTTTTTTGTGGGAATTTGAGAAGTCGGAATAAAAAGATAATTACATTTTTATGAGCGTAAAATTACGCGGGGAATGTGTGTTTAATTTTGTGATATTATCTCCAGTAGTTTTCTACTTTTTCAACTTGCGTATTTTATTTTCATGTTGAAATAATAATTTTTTTGTGGGAATTTGAGAAGTCGGAATAAAAAGATAATTACATTTTTATGAGCGTAAAATTACGCGGGGAATGTGTGTTTAATTTCGTGATATTATCTCCAGTAGTTTTCTACTTTTTCAACTTGCGTATTTTATTTTCATGTTGAAATAATAATTTTTTGTGGGAATTTGAGAAGTCGGAATAAAAAGATAATTACATTTTTATGAGCGTAAAATTACGCGGGGAATGTGTGTTTAATTTCGTGATATTATCTCCAGTAGTTTTCTACTTTTTCAACTTGCGTATTTTATTTTCATGTTGAAATAATAATTTTTTTGTGGGAATTTGAGAAGTCGGAATAAAAAGATAATTACATTTTTATGAGCGTAAA
>NW_024572958.1:0-32536 GCF_018153835.1 Drosophila eugracilis | reverse complement strand
AACAAATTTTTATAAAAATTTTTTCCTATATTTATATTTTTGTTCTATTTATTGTGTTAAAAAAAAACAATTTAATTAAATATGTTGAGTACATTTCTTCATAAAAATTGAAATTTGTTTTTTTTAAACAGTTTTTATTTTTATTGCAATTCAACGTTTTATAAAGATTTCTTTTAAAATTCATTTAAATTTTTAGTTTTCCTTAATTTTTTGTATATTTTCTTTAACTGTGAAACGCAAATATGCACTCAAAACAAAATGTAATTGGCCGATATATAACGGCCAAGGGTATTTCGGGCCTCAGAATCAGACAAGCATTGAGGTTAGAAAGTCTTCGAGTGCATGCCGCTAAGACCGGTTCGTCTAAATCACCTGAACGACGGGAAGTAAAGTTAGAAAGTTATCGAGGAGCGATGCGCAGGCCCTTTCGTCTGCGATTCATCAACAACGGAAAAGTCTCCGGCAAAATGTTCGAGCAAGAGTGGTTCAATCAAGACGAACATTATGCATTGAATTAAATCTTACTGTACTCCAGGTGTCGTCATTGAAAAAAAGGTTAAAGTTTGCACGCCAGGGATGTCTTGGTCCATGCTTCTCACATGGGCAGCTTTATGTGGCCGGATCGCGCGCGGAAAATTTTCTGATTTATTCGTTTACGCACCTGATAGAAAAACAAGAATCATTGTATATCCCAAAGCACTTCAATAAATTTTAAATACAAACCTAAACGAAAATTATTTTATTTTGCCCGCGCATATATAAAAAATCCTATAAATTTAAAAGCTAAATTTCGGGTCTCTCTGCCGTCAAAGGCAAGAGAGTGGAGTGCAGACGCGTTTTTGCATTGCTGCGAATTTCATTGTGTAGAGTCTATGGACAAGTCCACGTTTGTGGCAAAATTAATTTCTCTGGTGAATTGTTTCAAAAAGTCACAGACAGTGCTCTCACGATCCGTTAGTTGTGCTCGTCACGAAAAAAAGTTGAACAGTTAGTTAGAACAAGTGGAACAATAAGAAGACAAAGACGAAATCACGCTCGAAATAAAATAAAATTTAAAGGGATGCATTAATAAAACAACCTTTTCCGTTGAGTTCTGTATTAAAACTGAATTTTATTTTCTAAGTCCCTGCTTAGGAAACTAACATGAAATTCTTATTTTGGTCTTATCTGTGGCCTACGCAGAGGCCGCGTCTGCCTGCGCGGGAGAGTTATCATTTGACCCCCGCACAGGAACCTTTGGCGCAGTGTGAGAAGCATCTCAAGTGATTATCTTCGGTTTGGCTCAAGTGGCATGCACTTACAGATTACAAGTGCTAGCACCGCTCCCCTGTAGGGTCTACAATTACAGATCATAGTTTTTGGTTTTGGATCGATTTACAACTGTCACATGACATGCACAGAGCTCATAAAGTATTATATTTTATTTTTATTAGTGTTCGTCTGAACATTCTGGCAAGGCCCGGCAAGATTAGGTGTCTGAGTTCTGTGTTAAAACTGAATTTTATTTTCTGGTCTTATTACAATTATTATTTTCTGGTCTATGTACAATTACAGATCATAGTTTATGGCTCTGGATCGATTTACAACTGTCACATGACATGCACAGAGCTCATAAAGTATTATATTTTATTTTTATTAGTGTTCGTCTGAACATTCTGGCAAGGGCCGGCAAGATTAGGTGTCTGTGTTAATTACAATTTATTTTATTTATCCATCAAAAATATTGCAATAAAAAATTAGTGGACTGTATTAATTCGATATATTTTATTTTGCATAATAATTCTGACACCCCTTCACGGCTTGTAATTATTGTGTTTTAACATTATAGTGAATTTATTTATTTTTTTAACATAAAACATTATACATTTATATCATTGATTTATTGTATCTACAAATTTATATATTAAGCATGCCGCTGGGTAATGCTATGGCTTGTAACTGCCTTCGTATTTTTATTTTCCTTATAAAATATACAATTAATATAATTATTATTACAATTGCTAAAATTAGGGATGCATGTCCAGTTAAATGGTGAAAGTCTAATTCCCTCAATTCTAGCTTGTGAGTTTTTAAGTATTGAATTTCCTTTGACAACCAATTGATTTCGTCCGTATGGTTGATTAATGGCATGTCGAGCGGGTTCCAAATAATCTTGGGTATCTCGTTAACTTCCCCAATGTAAGACAACGCTAATGTTCCCTGATCTTCTAAATGATTACTGTGTTGAGCAACTAATATTTTATCATCAGTTCGAGCAGTACAATCTGACCTCAAAGTCATTATTTCTTGTTCAGGTAAATCTATTATCTCTATTTTTGAATTGGTACACTGAATTCTAGCTTTAGAATTGTTTTGAACTTTAAAAAGCCAACTACTTTTCTTTTCCAACTCAACCCAATATGACTTACTCTCAACAATCGATTTATACCTGCAGTTCGATTCCTTATTTGGTTTGAGAGGTTTAATCTCACAATTATTAATTTTTTATCCACAAATAAACCTCTAGCCGTCAATAATGTATAAACCTCCTTTAATTCTGTGCCTGTTCTTTTCCCTGGCAAGACTAAATAAGACCTGACTAGGTCTTAATATGTTTGTATTAAGTCGGCCATGATTTATGTCTATTAAGAGGCTTATGATACTATATTGAATTTTCTCGCATTCATCTATAATGTTACTTAGCTGTTTGGTTATCATAAAAAGTTGATAGACTCTTTGTACACATAATATGATTCTCGCCGTCATATTCTTAATTCTTTCGTTCATTCCTTTAAAATTTGAGTTAACTTCATCCGTCGTTTTCTTTAAAATGTTAATCGTAGAATCGACTAAGGAAGTTTGTTTCCTACTTAACTCGTTAAGGCTATGCTGATTGCTTAATAAGTTTTTCATATTATCCTCCATTTGTATCCTGTCTTCATCCATTATTCCAAATAAATGTGATAAAGCAATCCCATAAAACCAAATGGAGCACGTTTACTTCTTGATTTTCCCTGAGCCATAAAAAGTTTATTATTTTCTTCTATGTCTGAGATCTGCCTTTCCGTGTTACTCAGAACTAAAAGGCATTGATCCTCAAAACTATGAAGTCGTTCGCAAATTACCCTCATTTTTGGTATTAATTCTTTACCTTTTTTAACCATTTCGAAGTAAACGTCCATATTATAAAATATTATTAAATTCCAAGAGGAGGCTACAATTTCAACATCCCCCATTGGGTCTAAATATATTCCCGAAGTCTTATTTATCTTCTCTATTGCATACCTTGGCTGATCAACACTAGCTGATGCATTAGCAAATTGGCAGAATATAAATAATAACATGGCCATTACAAAACCAAGTTTTGAAATCTTTGATGTACCTTTTGTTTGTCTTTTCGGTTTTGTCTCTTCGGGATCAGATTCCATTTTATCGACAGACTTTATTCCGTCTAAGGGACAAACCTTGCTTATCGGTCTAGTGATAAATCCATCTTGTAATTTCACTTCTACCACTCTAACCTTTTCGTCTTTACCTTTTTGGACTTTTTCTACCTTTCCCATTGGCCACCTGGCTGGATGGCTGTTTTCATCCTTCAACAAAACAATTTGTCCGTTCTTTATATTTGGACTTTCCCTCTTCCATTTGTTTCTCTGTTGTAAAGTATGCAAATACTCCTCTTTCCATTTAACCCAGAAGTCTCTTCTAATTTTTTGGATTAATTTCCACCTATCTAAATTACCAATTTTCTCGTTTTCAATTGGTTCAACAATCTCTAACGGTGGTCTACCAATCAAGAAATGACCTGGAGTTAATACTTCATGTTGATCCATTTCATTCTCAGAAGTATACAACGGTCTTGCATTCAGGCATGCTTCTATTTGACATAAAAGTGTTGACATCTCTTCGTATGTCAGACTATTTTCCCCTATTACCCGTTTCAAATGGTGCTTCATGGATTTAACTCCAGATTCCCAAATACCTCCGAAGTGAGGTCCTGCCGGGGAATAAAATGCCAATCAATTTGATTTCTTTAACGAATCTTGATCCAACTTTCTTGAAGCTCCTACGAAATTTGTTCCGTTATCTGAATAGATATTGGCAACTTTTCCTCTTCTAGCGATAAATCTTCTTGGGGCTGCTAGAAATGCATCCGAGGTTAAATAGATGAATGGCCTTGGTAGCCATACACACAAATACGGCAATGTATCCCTTATATGTTTTTAGCCCACGATTCTTGGAACATTTAACAAAATAAGGACCTGCGTAATCTATCCCAGTATTTAAGAATGGGTACAACATTGTAACTCTGTATTTAGGCAGATTGCCCATTATTTGTTGAGCAGTATTTTGTCTGTACCTAGCACACTTGACACATTCTCTCAAATACTTCTTTAAGGAATTCTTTAGCCCGAAAATCCAATATTTCCTTTGGATATAATTTCGCATTAAGTTTATCCCTCCATGCAAAGTTTCTTTATGAGCCTTTTGGATCAATAAATTTGTTAAATGGCACTTGTGTAAAATAGTTGGATGCTTTACTTCAAATTCTGCATTGGAGTTTTGTAGTCTCCCTTCTACTCGAAGTATACCATCCTTATCTAAAAATGGATTCAACGACAATATCCTATTACTTGTCTTAATTTCTTTTTTTGTTTCCAGGCATTTTATCTCTAGACTGAATTGATATTCTTGCTGTTTTTTAATAACGATCTTTTCAGCTCTATTCAGCTCCTTTACCGATAGAAAAGAAGGAAAAAATTCTTTCTTAATTTTTGATCGAATGAATCTATTTAAATATGCTATTATTCGTATAATTTTTTCAATGCTGGAAAACTTCTCCAATAATTTGTAAATGGGGTCATCGGTTTTGTTATTTAGAATAGAATTTACCAAAACCACATCTTCTTTGGATTGCTGTCGAGGCCAATGCTCCTTTAGCTCAGATAGCCATTTCGGACCTTTCCACCATAAATCACAGGTGGTCAGTTGGCTAGAAATAATTCCTCTTGATGATAAATCTGCAGGATTTTCTTCAGACTTCACATGGTTCCATTCGGTATTAGTTAGTTTTCGAATGTCATCCGTTCTTCGTCTAATGAACTTGACCTATCACCATTTTTAATCCATGCTAAAGTTATAGTGGAATCACTCCAAGCATAGATTTCTACTTTGGTATCAATGGATTCAATTATTCGTTTGATCAATTCACTAAGCAAGTGAGCTGCCCATAACTCTAGCTTGGGAATAGTTTTTCTATTTTTAATTGGATTAATTCTACTTTTGCTGGCTACTATGCTTACACAATTCCCTACTTTAGCATATACCACTGCTGCATATGCCTTTTCGGAAGCGTCAGCAGATCCATGAAGCTGTATTATTGAACTATTTTTTTTAACTAATCCATCTTGGTATTCGAATCTCTTCTAAAAGCAATAAATTTTCCTTAAAACTTACCCAATAATCTTTATCTTCCTTGGATAATTCTTGATCCCATTCACTCTTATTTATCCATAGTTTTTAAATAAAAAGTTTTCCTAAAATAGTTACAGGAGCCAGCCATCCCAAAGAGTCATATATTTTTGATAATGTTGATAGCACTATCCTTTTGTTGATGTTTTTCGAGTCCCCGCAATTTACTTTGAATTTAAATAAATCTTTCTGCGCTTCCCATTGAAGCCCCAGGGTTTTTACGCTTTCATTTTCCACAAGAGTGAAACCCTTGTTATCTCCTGTATCTTCTACAGTTTCCATTATTTTGAACTGTTCGATATCCATTTTCTTCTTTTCCAACTCAACCCAATATGACTTACTCTCAACAATCGATTTATACCTGCAGTTCGATTCCTTATTTGGTTTGAGAGGTTTAATCTCACAATTATTAATTTTTTATCCACAAATAAACCTCTAGCCGTCAATAATGTATAAACCTCCTTTAATTCTGTGCCTGTTCTTTTCCCTGGCAAGACTAAATAAGACCTGACTAGGTCTTAATATGTTTGTATTAAGTCGGCCATGATTTATGTCTATTAAGAGGCTTATGATACTATATTGAATTTTCTCGCATTCATCTATAATGTTACTTAGCTGTTTGGTTATCATAAAAAAGTTGATAGACTCTTTGTACACATAATATGATTCTCGCCGTCATATTCTTAATTCTTTCGTTCATTCCTTTAAAATTTGAGTTAACTTCATCCGTCGTTTTCTTTAAAATGTTAATCGTAGAATCGACTAAGGAAGTTTGTTTCCTACTTAACTCGTTAAGGCTATGCTGATTGCTTAATAAGTTTTTCATATTATCCTCCATTTGTATCCTGTCTTCATCCATTATTCCAAATAAATGTGATAAAGCAATCCCATAAAACCAAATGGAGCACGTTTACTTCTTGATTTTCCCTGAGCCATAAAAAGTTTATTATTTTCTTCTATGTCTGAGATCTGCCTTTCCGTGTTACTCAGAACTAAAAGGCATTGATCCTCAAAACTATGAAGTCGTTCGTAAATTACCCTCATTTTTGGTATTAATTCTTTACCTTTTTTAACCATTTCGAAGTAAACGTCCATATTATAAAATATTATTAAATTCCAAGAGGAGGCTACAATTTCAACATCCCCCATTGGGTCTAAATATATTCCCGAAGTCTTATTTATCTTCTCTATTGCATACCTTGGCTGATCAACACTAGCTGATGCATTAGCAAATTGGCAGAATATAAATAATAACATGGCCATTACAAAACCAAGTTTTGAAATCTTTGATGTACCTTTTGTTTGTCTTTTCGGTTTTGTCTCTTCGGGATCAGATTCCATTTTTATCGACAGACTTTATTCCGTCTAAGGGACAAACCTTGCTTATCGGTCTAGTGATAAATCCATCTTGTAATTTCACTTCTACCACTCTAACCTTTTCGTCTTTACCTTTTTGGACTTTTTCTACCTTTCCCATTGGCCACCTGGCTGGATGGCTGTTTTCATCCTTCAACAAAACAATTTGTCCGTTCTTTATATTTGGACTTTCCCTCTTCCATTTGTTTCTCTGTTGTAAAGTATGCAAATACTCCTCTTTCCATTTAACCCAGAAGTCTCTTCTAATTTTTTGGATTAATTTCCACCTATCTAAATTACCAATTTTCTCGTTTTCAATTGGTTCAACAATCTCTAACGGTGGTCTACCAATCAAGAAATGACCTGGAGTTAATACTTCATGTTGATCCATTTCATTCTCAGAAGTATACAACGGTCTTGCATTCAGGCATGCTTCTATTTGACATAAAAGTGTTGACATCTCTTCGTATGTCAGACTATTTTCCCCTATTACCCGTTTCAAATGGTGCTTCATGGATTTAACTCCAGATTCCCAAATACCTCCGAAGTGAGGTCCTGCCGGGGGAATAAAATGCCAATCAATTTGATTTCTTTAACGAATCTTGATCCAACTTTCTTGAAGCTCCTACGAAATTTGTTCCGTTATCTGAATAGATATTGGCAACTTTTCCTCTTCTAGCGATAAATCTTCTTGGGGCTGCTAGAAATGCATCCGAGGTTAAATAGATGAATGGCCTTGGTAGCCATACACACAAATACGGCAATGTATCCCTTATATGTTTTTAGCCCACGATTCTTGGAACATTTAACAAAATAAGGACCTGCGTAATCTATCCCAGTATTTAAGAATGGGTACAACATTGTAACTCTGTATTTAGGCAGATTGCCCATTATTTGTTGAGCAGTATTTTGTCTGTACCTAGCACACTTGACACATTCTCTCAAATACTTCTTTAAGGAATTCTTTAGCCCGAAAATCCAATATTTCCTTTGGATATAATTTCGCATTAAGTTTATCCCTCCATGCAAAGTTTCTTTATGAGCCTTTTGGATCAATAAATTTGTTAAATGGCACTTGTGTAAAATAGTTGGATGCTTTACTTCAAATTCTGCATTGGAGTTTTGTAGTCTCCCTTCTACTCGAAGTATACCATCCTTATCTAAAAATGGATTCAACGACAATATCCTATTACTTGTCTTAATTTCTTTTTTTGTTTCCAGGCATTTTATCTCTAGACTGAATTGATATTCTTGCTGTTTTTTAATAACGATCTTTTCAGCTCTATTCAGCTCCTTTACCGATAGAAAAGAAGGAAAAAATTCTTTCTTAATTTTTGATCGAATGAATCTATTTAAATATGCTATTATTCGTATAATTTTTTCAATGCTGGAAAACTTCTCCAATAATTTGTAAATGGGGTCATCGGTTTTGTTATTTAGAATAGAATTTACCAAAACCACATCTTCTTTGGATTGCTGTCGAGGCCAATGCTCCTTTAGCTCAGATAGCCATTTCGGACCTTTCCACCATAAATCACAGGTGGTCAGTTGGCTAGAAATAATTCCTCTTGATGATAAATCTGCAGGATTTTCTTCAGACTTCACATGGTTCCATTCGGTATTAGTTAGTTTTCGAATGTCATCCGTTCTTCGTCTAATGAACTTGACCTATCACCATTTTTAATCCATGCTAAAGTTATAGTGGAATCACTCCAAGCATAGATTTCTACTTTGGTATCAATGGATTCAATTATTCGTTTGATCAATTCACTAAGCAAGTGAGCTGCCCATAACTCTAGCTTGGGAATAGTTTTTCTATTTTTAATTGGATTAATTCTACTTTTGCTGGCTACTATGCTTACACAATTCCCTACTTTAGCATATACCACTGCTGCATATGCCTTTTCGGAAGCGTCAGCAGATCCATGAAGCTGTATTATTGAACTATTTTTTTTAACTAATCCATCTTGGTATTCGAATCTCTTCTAAAAGCAATAAATTTTCCTTAAAACTTACCCAATAATCTTTATCTTCCTTGGATAATTCTTGATCCCATTCACTCTTATTTATCCATAGTTTTTAAATAAAAAGTTTTCCTAAAATAGTTACAGGAGCCAGCCATCCCAAAGAGTCATATATTTTTGATAATGTTGATAGCACTATCCTTTTGTTGATGTTTTTCGAGTCCCCGCAATTTACTTTGAATTTAAATAAATCTTTCTGCGCTTCCCATTGAAGCCCCAGGGTTTTTACGCTTTCATTTTCCACAAGAGTGAAACCCTTGTTATCTCCTGTATCTTCTACAGTTTCCATTATTTTGAACTGTTCGATATCCATTTTCTTAAATTCATTCCCACATTTTGTAATTCTTGAGAAAGCAATTTAATTAAATTATTGGTCTTTTCTATAGAGTCAGCCCCAGTCATTAGGTCATCCATATAAACATCATTCCTAATTATCTCACTTACATCTTTGTTTTTGCATTTATCAGCAATATCTACTAGAACTCTAGTAGCTAAATATGGTGCAGATGCTGTACCACATGTGACTGTTGTCAATTTATAATTTTTAATTTTTCTCTGGAGAATCTCTCCATAAAATATATCGATACTGTTGATCATTATCATTAATATTTATCTGCCTCCTCAACTTCCCAATACCGAACCATATCTTTTAATTCGATGGTGGTTGCTACAATTGTCTTCTTACCTTTGGATTTTTTGCATTCAGAGACAATCCACCCGAAATCGGTTTTTTGACCGAGGAGGCCATTAATTTTGACCACTCCATTCTGCAGAATGTGAGTGTATAGATCTGCCCCAATTATCAGATCTACACGACCCGGCTTTTTAAAGTCTGGGTCAGCCAAATTGTACTTCTCCCACTTTGTTTTGTCAATATTAACTGTGTTGACTGGGAGAGCCCTCATAAGTTTTAGAAGTATAAGTGCTTCAACTCTTATCGTTTTTTGGGAATTATTTCGTTTAATTGAAAGATTTACCTTGTGCTTCGAGATGCACTTTCCCGTGGACGATACTCCACTGATCTCTGTTTGAGACCGAATTTTGGGCAATTTCAGAATCTGCGGAGATTCTTCTGAAATTATTGTGCTTTGAGAACCACTGTCGATCAAAGCTCTAAAATTTTCGAAACCTCCCTCAGAGGTTTGAATTTGAATGCGTGCTGTAGCTAGCAACGCTTGTTCCGATGTCATACACGAGTTTACTTTATTTTCATTCGTTTTTTCAACTTGTTGGTCTATTTTAGACTTGACATAAATGTGTAGCATACTATTGTGATTTTTCTTACAAATCGAACATGAAATGTCATTTTGACATTTCTTACTATATGAATGTTTAAGGCATTTAAAACACAAATGTGCCTTTTTTACTTTTTCCATCCGTTCAGATGGATTCAAAGCCTTAAATTTTTGACACTGTAGTATCAAATGTCCCGTACACACATCGGACACATCGGACAACTGTTAGTAGACAACTCTTTCATATTGCTACTGAACACTTTTTTACCAGGTTTTTCATCCTGAACTGAGCTAATCGAACTGAGTCGTTGCTCTAAAAATTCAATGACATCGGACAATGCTTGAATTTCTTTAGTTTTTTTAACATGGCTCTCATATAGTTGTAGAGCTTCTTTGTTAAATTTTCTTATTATTATGTGACTATATAATTGACTCATTAATTGTGTCAATAAACATTCTTAATTGCCGCACTGATTCCACATTTAGATTTTGTAGATCAAGAAAGCGATTTATCTGATCGGAAAAAAATTGTCCTTTTATTTTCATACCGCTTCGTTAACAATTCCCAAGCGGATTCATAGTTTTCACCTGATCCCAACAATAAGTGAGAAACCACATTCCTGGCTTCTCCCTTTAGTGAGATTTTAAGGTAATTAAATTTTAAGGATGGACTGAGATCCTCCCTTAAATGTATGAGTTCATTAAATAACTCATAAAATAGTTCCCAATCTTTGGAATCTCCATAAAATGTGGGTACCTGAATTTTAGGTAGCGTTGGCAAATCATCAATTTTATGATTTCCAACTTCTACCTTACTAGGCACAATTTCCTCGAGTTTTTTTCTCATATCTTTGGTCACCATGGAAATATCGAATGCTAATTCTTCAAATATATCATCATACCTTTTAATCGTGACGTCCGTAGTGTTTCCCTGCTTTAAAAGAACTAGCTTATCCCAATAAAAATTTATCTTCCCAATTCTAATTTCAAAAGTTTTAATTTTATCGTTTTGAATGTCCTCAAATGTGTCTTTTAAATACCTTTCTAACTGCTCAATCGCTATATCTAACTGGCTTTCGCAGCTTACATTTGATTCTATTTTCTGCTCGTTTGCCATTAATTTTCCCTCGGACTTATCAGAATCAGCTAACACTTTATCTATTCTTACTTTAATTCTATTAAAAATCGAGAGCATTTCTTCATAATGACTCTTTACAAAGTAGTCATGGTCGACTACTCCAATATGTACCAGAGCTTTATGGTTTTGGATGCACTCGGCTTTTAGCTCATCAAATTTCTTCAAATATTCAAATGATAAGCTTGGGAGAACTTCCAGCGCCGTAAGGGTAATCTCCACCTGCCTTTTTATAAGTGCGATAGTTTGATCGGACAACATTTTTGCTATATACTTTTTATACTACAAAAAATTATATTAACCGACTTAAATTACCGACAACTTATATAATATTATTATAATATATATAATATTTTTAATTTTCAATTATTTAATTATGAATAATAGGACTTATGTGATCCTATTTATTTTTTATGGTTGCCGCTGCTGTCGTCGCTGCTGACTCTATGATGTTCGATGTTTTTTCCGTTGTCGATTAAAGTTGACTTTGGTAGATGCTGTCCTCGATATTGTAGTTGTAGTCGTAGACGTGCTGAAGTCCTTGAAGTCCTGGCGTCCTTGTATGCAGGCTAGGTATTTTATAGATGATTCATGATCTTTTTCTTTTTTTCTTTTTCTTTTGTTTTTATATTGGGAGTCACTTATTTTTGGGGTCACTTTGGGGCACTTTGATATTATTATACTCGTTGTTTTTCCAATAAATTTGGGAGTCACTTTTTTATTATTATACCCGTTATTTTTTCAATGAATTTGGGAGTCACTTTTTCGATGTCGGCCTCGAATACGCCTGATTTTATTAAATCACTTTTTCGATGTTTGAAGGCCTCGAAAACGCCAAAAATAATAATTGCTCGATGGCAAAATTATTTTTATTTTGAAATTTGTCGATTTCTCGACCACTTTCACAACAAACTTGGACTTTTTGTTGCAATACTATAGTTGAATTAATTTTTTATTATATCAGAAAAGATTCTTTTATATCTTTTTGATTTTTATAAATTTTTTACTCTGTTTCTTACCACTGGTGGGGGATAACAAGAGTCAACTATTCATTAACACCTTAAACAAAAACTGCAAGTGTTACAGATTTTATTTCTTAGGTGCTGGCCTTAGTTCTGAGTCTCTTACCACTGGTGGGGGAAAATTGCAGAGTTGTCGAAGGACCAAAATGAAAGAGATGCATTAATAAAACAACCTTTTCCGTTGAGTTCTGTATTAAAACTGAATTTTATTTTCTAAGTCCCTGCTTAGGAAACTAACATGAAATTCTTATTCTGGTCTTATCTGTGGCCTACGCAGAGGCCGCGTCTGCCTGCGCGGGAGAGTTATCATTTGACCCCCGCACAGGAACCTTTGGCGCAGTGTGAGAAGCATCTCAAGTGATTAGCTTCGGTTTGGCTCAAGTGGCATGCACTTACAGATTACAAGTGCTAGCACCGTTCCCCTGTAGGGTCTACAATTACAGATCATAGTTTATGGCTCTGGATCGATTTACAACTGTCACATGACATGCACAGAGCTCATAAAGTATTATATTTTATTTTTATTAGTGTTCGTCTGAACAAAAATAAATACAAAAAAGAAAAAAATTAATTCACCCCTCGGTGGGTTTGAGCCGAGTACCTCCCAGCTGAGGGTCTTGCCCCTGCCCACCAGGCTACGATCACGGCAGTTGGGATTAAGCGACCATTTATACATCAAGTCGGTAAAGCAGTGCACGGAAGTGCTTAAAACAATGTCTCGCCTTTCAGACTGATGAGACTAAATATAACAAATACTGTAGCGCGCCATCAGCAAAAAATGAAAGAGGCTTTAAATAATTTTAGCCGAGTATATGCAGCCACCTCTTCAAGCGCCAAACCGTTAGCACTATCTTTCAACGAACATGAACCGAAATTATCAGCCATTAACGTCGACGATGAGGACTGGTGGACCCTAAGATCGACAAACAACAAAAGTCGTCTTGAATCCAGAGCACCGAATTCAGTCAGCAATGTTCAAAGACTCTCCAATAATAACTCATCAACTAACAACAACAACAGCAAGAATCCCAGCCGTCCTTCTGGATGCCACGAACAACCAGCCTCCCATAAGCCACCCCTATTGTGGTTAATCATTGCGAAAACTTAAATGGTCTCATTAGATCAATAGACAAGATTGTTGACCCATGTAAGTATTCCTTAAAATGCCATTTCAATAACTCTGTATCCATCCTAGCAGTAGACTCTGATGCGCACAGAGCTATTACTAATTCATTGACTGCCAAAAAAGTGCTGTTCCATTCGTGGCAGCTAAAAAAAGAGAGATCCTACCGTGTAGTTATCCGTGGTATCCATCATTCTGTACCCGATGAAAACATTAAAGAAAGTCTTACCTCAGCTGGTCACACCGTTCGGTTTCTCAACAGACCTAGGAGCCGATTTGACAAAACACAGTTTCTCGAGCTCAAACCGGTGCCTAACAACAAAGAAATTCATGAGGTCAAGACTCTTTGTCGGCAACGGGTTCAAGTTGAGCTCCCTTATAAGAAGGATGTCGCGCAATGCCACCGGCATCAAGCAACAACAGTTTCCTCCGCTGGGCAGCAATAGCAGGAAACAAAGTCAGATTCGTCATCAAAATGCACCACCTCGACAGGAGCTGCCGGTGACCCAACTACAGCAGCAACAAGTACACCCACAGCAATCTCTACCCCAACAACAGCGGCGCCCCACGCAGCAATCAGTCAATGATATTCAATGGCAACGTCAAGAGCAACTGTTCTTGCAATCTAACGAAAGACTGTCGGTCCCTGTAGCTCAGTTTGACAAGATGTTCCAAATGACGGTGTCGATGATGGGTCTTGTTTCTAAAATGCTCCCATAACACCCAGAAGTCTTCGCTGAATCTCTCTCCCGGTTCATGTAGCGCAATCATGGAGTGTCGACGGTCTTACTAGCAAAGCCCTTGAGCTAGAGCTCTTTGTTCAAAGTCATGATATTGATATTATGCTAGTTAGACAAACACCCTTTTGTTCAAGGTCGTACTACAACTTGCATGGTTACGATACCCATCAAGCGAACCATCCTGCCGATCGGAAACGCGGTGGCTCTGCCATATTAATAAAATCCTGTCTTCAATGTTACCAGTCCTAAAGTTTACAAAGTCCAAATATTCAATGTGTCTCAGTTAAAATCAAAACCGTCCTTGGAGAAATATCTATCGCGTCTATTTATTGTCCACCTAACTTTCAATGCTCTGCCGACGACTTTGAAAAACTCTTTGACGATCTGGGAACAAACTTCATAATCGCTGGTGATTAGAATGCCCACCATCGACTCTGGGGGTCTCCAAGTTCGACCCCCCGCGGAAGAGCGCTCGCGGAACTTGTTCAAGGATCAAATTTCTACGTCCTTGCAACTGGAGGACCCACACATTATCCATACAGCCATTGTCTTTGCAGACTACAGAGGGATATCCCCAGAGAGTTTTTCTATTACAGAATATTTTGAACTGAGCTCTGATCACATTCCACTAATAATCTCATTAAGAGTCGCTGCGTTAAAAATAAATTCTTCCTCGTAATGCAAGTGTCCCGCGGTTTCAGGCTGTAATTAACAGACTTGTTAATCTCAATATGGTGCTCAACTCCCCTGAAGATATCGACGATGTAGTTGAAACTTTTGCTCGGAACATTCATATCGCTGCGGAATCGTCAACTTACGGGCACGTCTCCAACCCTTCCAATCCATCTCAGGCACTTTTAAAACCTGAGATTATGGACTTGGTAAGGCTGAAAAGATCATTGCGTCGTAGATTTATGCGGTCCCAAGATCCAGTCGACAAAAGAGCATATTGACGTGCTGAAGACGAGCTTAAAAAACTCCTGCATAAAACCAAGCGTGAGTTCTTTGAGGAAATATTTATCAATGCGGACCCCAGCAAACCTTACGGCTTCAACCTCTGGAAAGCTACAAGGAAGATCCCCATTAAGAAAACAGACGGTACATGGTGCAAATCTGACTCAGAGATCTCATTAGCTTTTGCCGATGAACTAGAGGACACACATTCACACATGCACACACACCACATTCAAAAGCTACACTCCAGCAAGGCGCCAGGAGTTGATGGCATTGATAGTAGTGTTGCTAAGGCTCTCCTAAGAGAGTCCTGTTCCTTGTTCTCATATTCAACTCGATGCTACGTATCCACATTCCCCCAATGGAAGTGTGCCGTGATAACGATGATTCCAAAGCCAGGAAAACCGGAGAACCTTGTTGGATCATACAGGCCGATAAGCTTACTACCTACATTCTCTAAAATATTCGAGTAAGAACCATTCAGGACGCCATTCCCGACCACCAGTTTGGTTTTAGGAAGCAACATGGGACTCCTGAGCAAGTCCATCGAGTTGTGCACCATATTCTGAATGCCTTTGAAAACAAGCAATACAGCTCTGCTATCTTCCTGGACGTTAAGGAAGCCTTTGATCGCCCGTGGCATGATGGCCTGCTGTATAAGCTGAAATCTCTTCTCCCGACTGCCCAATTCCTCTTACTCAAACCATATTTACTTGGTCGATGTTTTATGGTTGAAGTAAGAGGGGTGAGGTCAAGCATAAGATCTGCTCGTGCTGGAGTTCCACAGGGGAGTGTCCTGGGTCCCGTGTTGTATACCCTGTTCACTTCAGACCTGCCTTGTCCGAATGAACCAAACACACTTATGGCTACCTAAGCCGATGACACGGCGTTCCTAGTCAACTCCTCATGCCGTATTGAGGCATCAAGAATCACCCAGGAATTTCTGGACACATACGGCAAAGTGGACTATCATGTGGAACATAGCGATTAATGGAAGAAAATCACAACACTTTTTTGTGGTATAATAACACCGGAATTTTCTGGACACATTAACATCATGTGGAACATAGATAATGGAAAAAATCACAACACTGCTGTTTCGCGTGGAGGGCAGTCCCTTCCGGAGGTTAAACTTCACGACGACATCATCCCGCAATTATCACAGGCGCAGTACTTGGGCCTCATTTTGGATAAGCGCCTCACGTGGAGGCAGCATACTTTGAAAACAGCAGCTACTTGTCGTTCCAAGCTTAGGAAACTCTACTGGTTGCTTAAGCCAACGAGCAAGCTAAGCCTTGGTACGTCAGAAACAGCTCTAGAAGATGACCTCCACATTCCCTCTATTAGGGAACAGATAAACAGGCACTCGAGTCGGTACAACGATCGTCTTACAGCTCACTAATTTCTCGAGTCCTAAAGCAGTAACTAGCATTAGTATTAATAGTATTAGTATTTTGCATTGATCTCTTGTTATCTAGTTATAAAACATGTTAATTCCTTCCTGCTATGTTATGTTATTTGTTCATTATTGTTCTCAACGTATTATAGCCATTAAGTTGGCTGATTGACGTTTAATTAATTGTATTTATTGTTATACCAAAAAAAAAAAAAAATTTTGCCCGCGCATGGTACATAAGTGTTAGAAGAATCTTGACAAATTCTACTTAAAGAACTTTTGCTTAAAATAAGTTTCCCACTGTTAACAATACATTGCGGAGAGAAGCGAGGCGGGCTCGCTAGTTAATTATAAAAAGTAATTTATGTTTTATCATCTATACCTAAGTTATTGGTGAATACAATGTTAAATCAAATTCCACTTAAAGAACTTTGGCTTAAAATAAGTTTTCCAATCTTAACCCTGCATTGTGTTATTATAAATTTATATATATATATATATATATGTTTAGAGTTAATCAATAAAGTATTCGTTGCGAGGGTCAATTTCAAAATTGGTAAAATCGGTTTTCATATCGAAAGAGGTCTATTTATACCCGTTACTCGTAGAGTAAAAGGGTATACTAGATTCGTTGAAAAGTATGTAACAGATAGAAGGTAGCGTTTGCGACCCTATAAAGTATATATATTCTGGATCAGGATCAATAGCGAAGTCGATTGAGCCATGTCCGTCTGTCCGTCCGTCCGTCCGTATGACGGATACAAAGTTGAGTTTAAGCATGAATATTCTTGAGGTCCCGTGACAGCGCAAGTTTATTACAGGATCCTGCCACGCCCACTCTAACGCCCACAAATCGCAAAAAACTAACTTGCGGAAATCTCAGGAACTGTTGGAATTAGAAAGTTGAAATTCAGAAAGTATAATTTTTAGATGCCAGCGCATCTCATAGTGGTAGTACTATCCGGAACTATCGGAACATTATTTCGCTATTTATAAAGAAATTAAGGTTATAAGGCCTCACATGGTCAGTGACGTCACTTCAAGCATACTCAACATACTTCCTCTGACAATAGGTGGCGCATTGTGAATTTCCACTAGCAAAATAATATTTTAAAATTTTGTAAAACAGTCACGGGTATCTTATAGTCGCAGCACTCGACTATAGCATACCTTGTTTGTCTACTAATACATATAAAAAAAAAAACCAACCAAAAAATGCTTTCTAAAGAAAGTTATAGATAGAAATGTAAAACTAAGCTGATTTTTATTATCAAAAATATATTCGTCACAAAACTTAATAATTCTTTTTGGTTTTTTTGGTCTATTGACCAGTGACCAGTGATGTACTGAGACATCACAGTTTACACGGTAGAAAGTACAAGAAATATACTATTCATTTCAACCATAACATATCAAGGCGGCTTTCCTTTGCCAATACCTACTAGGACCGGGTCCGTTGGAAGCGGAAAAGTGCGGCGTAAGCCCTTTTAGGAACTGAATGTAAAAAATATAAAACCAACATTTAAACATGGAGACAGTTCTGTCCTACTTTGGGGCTGTAGTCAGGTCGAGGAGTGGTAAATTTCGGTTTTTAAAAGGAATAACGAATGCTAATATGTATTCAAATATACTTAAGGAAAATCTCCACTCCAGAGCTGCTGAATTGGGTCTACAGAGCGAAAATTTCGTTTTTTAACAATACAATGAGTCAAAAAGTACGGCTTGGAAAGTCACAATATGGTTGGTATACAACACAAAACAAATGCAAACGCATCTACAGAGCCCAGAAACCTGAAATTTGGGGTCCACAAATTCCGGGATATTTAGTGGAATTAATGCAGAAAGGCTTGGAAGCTATTAAGGTATACAACGGCTTGCATACAAAATACTAAATCAAAAAAAAAACCTTTAATATTTAGTGCCAAATTAAAAACACGAATACTTTTTTCTTAGTTTTCCTCTAAACCTATGAAAAACGAAGCAATTGACCCCCTTTTTAAATTTTTTTTACATTTTAAATGTTAAAATATTGTTTATTTTGAAATAAAAACAGAGTTGGATCTTTTTACTCTTTTATTAAGATAAACGTGCAAATTAAATTTCTCACTCGCGAATTTGTTAAAAAAAATTTATTTAATTTTATTTATATTCGCTCATTCACTATTACAACATTTTTTGGTTCGTAACTTATTTTTCACTGCTCACAACTTTATCTTTTGTTCTGTCGTACTCGGTTGCAAAATCGGTCTTCCCTGCTTTGGGTCAATGATCAATAATCAAACCTTGGCTTAAGAGATTTATCACAAAATTCTGATTAAGAGAGTCATCCAAGAGAGTCGGAAAAAGATGATGAAATTTGTCAATTAAATTTGAAATTTTGCAGAACTGAAGTTCTACCGGAAATTAATGTTTACGTTAGCGGACTTGGGCTCCCTTTTTGGGGCTCTGATGTTTACAATATCGGCTTGGATGCTTACAGAATCCGTTTGAAGCGGATCGCTCGAAACTGATCTGGGTGGGAATCGATTGGAAGCTTTGTTTACAGAAATAGCTGACCACGGGTTAATCTCGGAGTCAGTCAGAGTTAATTGGAAAGAGCTCTTGGCTCAAAGTTGTTTATAAATTGGGCAAGGGCCCCTAAGTAATGTGTCACATTCTAAATTGAATCGTCCCGATTCATTGGAACTGATGGGTTTAATGAATGTAATTGATTAGTCAACTCGACAATGATATTTTCTTCTAAGATATTTTCATTGTCGGGGATATTTGTTTCTGGTTGTATTTCAATATTAATTTGCCGGGGTTTGAATATTAACAATTTTCTTTATATAATTAAAATAATTATTATTAATTATTAATTAATTAATATACAGGCTTGATCGATCACTCGGATCTGGGGGTGGAGTGTTAATTTCTGTCGACTCTAAACTTGTATCCGAGGAGATTAACCTTCAATTCGGCGATATCGAATTCATTTGTGTTAAACTTGCGCTTCCTGATAGGTTTTTATTTATTACATGTTCTTACATCCTTCCCAAGTCCGACCCATCCACGTATGAGTTGCACCTAGCGGCCATACAGTCCGTTTTTACGTTATTATCAGATGTGGATCAGTTAGTGGTTCTGGGTGATTTTAACATACTACAAATTAACTGGTCAAAAAATGAAAATAGCTTAACTTTAACACCTTCCTCACATAATGATTTTTATGCAGGTATGTTAGACATGACCCTGGAACAAATTAACCATGTTAAAAACTCTTTAGGTCGGTTACTCGATCTATGCTTTATCTCAGATTCGGACTCCGTATATATATCTAGGGTTCCACCACTTTCACGCCCTGAAGATCTTTATCATCCCACTCTGGAGCTGGCGATCGATGTTGGACCACCCCAAACGACTGAGCCTACTAGGGCTGTCAAAAAGGTTCGATGTTTTAGCATGTCAGACTTTCTTAAACTTAATATTCTTATCTCTGATTTTGACTGGTCCAATCTCTACGCATGCAATGATATGACTTCAGCTTTAAACATATTCTACCATGCATTAAACCAAATTTTTGATATATGTGTTCCGATGAGGTACCCGTCCAGAACGGATAACCCTCCTTGGTATACCAAGGGCTTAAGCAATTTAAAAAATATAAAGTTCAGGCTTCAGAAGAAATTCTTAAAAACTAGAACTCCGCTTAGTTACTCTCAATACTTAATTGCTCGGTCAAATTTTACCGTGCTTAACGCTCAGTGTTATAAAAATTATTTAGCTCGTTGTAGGACCCAATTTACAAAGGATCCGAAACAGTTTTATAATTTCGTTAAGACTAAGCGTAGACCTAAAACGTTTCCTTCAGCAGTAACGTTTGAAAACTCAACGGCGAGAACTGATCAGGCAATAGCCGATATGTTCGCCAAGTTTTTTCAAACCACATATTCACCTTCGACAACCGCTGGGCAGCCTTATGTCTACGGTGTTCCACAATCGAACCTCGTCACGCGACCTTTTCTATCTAAAAGTGGTATTCTTAAGGATCTTCAGAGTATTAAGCCGACCTACTCTCCGGGCCCCGACGGCGTTCCCGGCTGTGTGCTTAGGTACTGCGCGTCTTCCATTTGCAATCCTCTTCTCAAACTGTTTAACCTCTCGCTTGAAACGACTACGTTTCCCCCTATTTGGAAGGAATCTTTCATCATTCCTTTACACAAGAAAGGGAAAACTTCGGATGCTGGTAATTATAGAGGTATCTCTAAATTATCAGCAATTCCTAAACTCTTTGAGAAAATTATTGTGCCCCATTTGCAACACCAGTGTAAATCAATAATATCTCCATATCAACATGGTTTTATGGCTCGACGGTCTACAACTACAAACATGCTTGAATTTACCTCTTATGTCATTACTGGGTTCCGAAAAAGTCTTCAGACAGATGTCATCTACACTGACTTTAGTAAAGCATTTGACTCTGTAAATCACTCACTTTTAGTTCATAAACTTGACTTAATCGGATTCCCATGCGATCTTCTTAAGTGGGTTGAAAGTTATCTGACTGGTAGAACGCAACGTGTTTTATTTAAAGATGTCTTGTCTGGTCCGATTTATGCTTCATCCGGTGTCCTTCAGGGAAGCCATTTAGGTCCGCTATTTTTCACATTATTCATAAATGACCTTCCAATCGCTTTAACAAATTCTTTTATTTTAATGTACGCAGATGATGTGAAACTTTGTATTCAATATAATGATGCGTGCTACCAGAGAAAACTACAATCTGACCTTAACAACTTGCAATTTTGGTGCTCTGCAAACTTACTAATTCTTAACGGCTCTAAGTGTAAAGTAATGACCTTCAGTCGCTCTAAGCCGTTAATATCCACTTATACACTTTGTGGTGTAACCCTAGATAGAATTAAGCTAGTAGACGACTTAGGTGTCCTATTGGATGCCAAACTTACATTTTCCGACCACATTTTTTCCATGGTTAACAAGGCCAGAGGTGTGTTAGGTTTTATAAAAAGATGGTCGAAAGAATTTAATGACCCTTACGTAACCAAAACTTTATTTGTCTCTCTCGTTTGTCCGATCTTAGAGTATGGATCTTTCGTCTGGAACCCCCAGTACGCGGTCCACCAAGACCGTATAGAATCAATTCAAAAAAGCTTTCTCTTATTTGCTCTTCGTGGCCAAAATTGGGATGCAAACTTACATCTTCCCTCCTATAAAAGCAGACTATTACTAATAAACTTACCTACCCTTGCTAACCGTAGGACAATGCTTGGCGTTGTTTTTATTAACAATCTTATTAGTGGGGACATTGATAGTCAAGCCCTAATAGGTCGCTTAAACATCAATGTGCCCGCTAGACCCACTAGAAACTATATTCCCTTATCCTTGAGACATTGCAGCTCGAACTTTGCCCTTCATGAACCATTTAGGGTGTTATGATCGAGTTACAATACCCTCTACAACATTATATCCAATACTTCTCCTATTAACATAAAAATCGTCTTACTAAACCACTTAGCTCATATTTAATTAATTTATTTATTTAATATTCCACTCGGTACTATCCCCGTGTTCCGAGCCGTACGATAGACGGCAGCGCCCCTCGGTCGGTTGGGCGGGAGGTGGGTTGCACGTTAAGCAACGGGAGTCGCGAAAAAAAAAAAATGGTAATTAAATATATAAATGCGATTATGGTCAATATTAATGTAATTGGTATTTGAGTTTATTTAATTTGAATAAAAGGACTTAATACGTTAATATTATCGAATGAGAGTTCCGAATCATTTGATATAATATATTCGGATATTAAGAAGTCAGTATATTTTCGTGCGGTGATGTATTCCAATATCTTATTGTCTACATTAGTATAGTATTTATTATTAATTTTAGTGGTACCATTAAAGGTTATTAAATATGACCCATCTAAATGACTGTCAATAACTGTAATATCTCCTTTTATAAAAATAGCTACTTCTTGGATTACATCTATATTTTTATTTTTTTCTCTTATTTTATTACATAAGGATTTTTCTCCATTGAGTAATCTGGTAAAACATTAACCTTATGGGTTTAATGTGCAATAGTTGTTAAAGAATACCGTCTTAAAATTAGACATTACATAAGACTTATTTTTACATTTTGCGACATGATTATTGATTAACAATTTTCCATTACTGTGTGAAATGGATATATATATATTTAACACAAGCGATTTTAAATTCATATATATCCAATAGATCAGTAATAATTACAGGTTTTGTGTTCATGTTTATAAATTTCATGTATGTCATCATTTTTTAAAATTTTAGTGTTAAATGCATTAATTTTAGCAAGTGTAATTGTATCCTTTAAGTTAATAAGATCGTAAGTAAGCAAACGGAGGCGGTATTTTCTCAGTGGAATCTCTTGATCTTCAAAAGCGGTTTTAAAATTGGCAGATAGAGTTTTAATTTCTTTAAATATTTTAGAATTAATAACGAATTGGTCATTGTTGTTTTTTATCAATTCATCCATTTTATTTTGAACTGTTATGAAGTCATCGTGATCTGATGTTCTTGCTATCCATTTCCAAATTGTGCCTAATTCATTAATACCTCTTTTTGATCTAGTGGGTACTATTTGAAAAATAAGTATTTTAATAAGTTTAAATAGTGCGATATTTCCCAATTCTTATTGTTTTGACTGTTTAAAAATTATGTTTCAAGATTAATTATATCTTTATAAAAACTTAAATTAGTTATATGAAATAAATCGGCGTATGATTCACAAATGAGGACTTCTTTGGTATCCTTGTAAAGAAAAAATATCATGGTTTGTGTAATCCATAATTTCCGATTTAGTTGTAGCTAACAGCAATAATAAGTACATGAATTCATTATCTGGAATTTAAAATAAACCAATTTGTTTAAAATTTAATATTATCTTTATGAATCGTACGGTTTCTGTTATTAATAATAAATTTATTAGGATTATTTTCCTTAACTACCTGTTTTTTATATCTAGAGTTAAGCTTATTTCTTTTCCTGTGTTTCTTTTCGTAAATTACTTCTCCTACATGATAGTCCTTTATTTTTCTGTCTTTGTTATGTTCCTCTAACATTTTCTCTTGTGTAGTTTTTGACAGTACAGGAATAGTATCGTGCTCGATTTTATTGTAAAGTATGTCAAAGGGTTTTTGATTGGTTGATGTATGAATGGTCTTATTATATTCTTGCGCGGCTCGTATTACGATATCGGTATAGTCTGTTAGCTAAGCGGGCTAGTTCTGTTAATGTCGAATGTGCCTTTTCAACTTGACCGTTTGAGGTACTGTGCCTCGGGTCTGCGTAATGTAAAGTTAAACCACTTCTTTGTGCAAAAGATTTAAATTGAGCAGAAGTAAAGCTCTGTTCGTTATCGGTCATTATTATTTTGGCAAAGAAAAAAGAAAGAAAGAAAATTTTTGAAGTAGTTCCATTACTTTATTTTTAATATTCATTTTATTTTGGATTTCTTTAACTACTAGAAATTTGGATTAGGCGTCAATACAATATATATATATATATATAAAAATGAGACCTTGCGCATAATATATATCAATATGTAAATTTTCGCCCTCTTTAGATGGAATTGGGGGTTCTTTTAATTTTAAATATAACTTGGGCCAGAAATACAATCTACAGATTTGTTTACAGTTTTCATCTAGACCTCGGTGAGCACTACTGTGTGTTTCTTCTATTATGATAGCCTTGTCTTCATTGTTTTCTACATCTTGGAGGAATGTCCTTGTGTAAAGGAATTTATTATCGAAGTTTTATATTAAAGGTTTTTGAATTATATAAAAATCTTCAAGTGTACAATGTATTCCAATTGTATGTATTCCTTTAAGACAGTTACTTAATTTTTCGGAGTGTCATACTCTATTATATGTCTAGTATTTCCGAATACATTGATCGACTCATGTATTGTGTACCTCCCCGTTGCTATAAGCAATTGTTGCTTAAACTGGTTTAAGGGTTTTCGGGTTTCTTGTATTACATTCTCAAAACTACTCTCTGCTGAATGCTGAGTGTTTTGATCTGAGACCGATTCGATACTTTCTGTTAAGTTATTAATTTGTATCCTAGATAATGCATCTGCAACAACATTTGTTGCTACTGGCTTATAAATAATTTTTGGAGATTAACTCTCAATGAAAGAATACCATCTTTTCATTTCGATATTTGGGTTCTTTTGAGAAATTGAAAATGAAAGATATTGGTGATCTGTGTAGATCTCAATCTTGTTAACTCCATATAAATAATTACGTAAATTTTTGAAAGCCCATACTATAGCTAAAAGTTCCTTCTTATTAGTTGCATATAATTGTTCAGTTTTTGATAGGGTTTTAGAAATAAAAGTAATAGGTTTTCCTTCCTGGGAAAGAACAGCACCAACAGCTAAATCTGAAGCATCGGTGGTGTAAGTAAATTTCTTATTATAATCGGGTTGAACTAACTCTATTTGTGAAATTAAATTATTTTTGATTTCATTGAAAGCTCATACAGCTGATTCATCCAACTGTATGAAAGTTTTACGGGATGCCTTTTTTGAAACATTGCCATTCTGGCCTTCTAAATATTTTGTTAAAGGTTTTGCAATCTTAGCGTAATTTTGCACAAATTTTCTGTAATATCCTTTAAGGCCTAGGAAGCTTTTGAGTTCTCGGATATTTTTAGGGATTGGATATTTTGAAATTGTAGAAATTTTTTCGGGATCGGTTTTGATCACATTGTGAGAAACAACGTAACCGAGAAAGTTTGTTTCCAATTCCAAGAACTTTGATTTTTCAATCGAAATTTTCATGTTTGCGTTCAGCAAAATTTGTATTATAACAATTAAATCTTTGTAATGTTGTTCAATTGTTTTTGAAAAAAATATAATGTCGTCCATGTAGACATGACACGTCTTTCCAACTTGTTCTCTCAAAATATCATCCATTGCTCTTTGGAATATTCTAGGGGCGTTTGTTAACCCAAATGGCATTCTGAGAAAATCGTATTTTCCATTGTTTATTGAGAATGAGGTTTTTTGAATGTCTGTTTCATTAATGAGAATTTGGTGGAATCCTGATTCCAAATCAATTGGAGAAAAATATTTAGCCTTTTCAAGGAAAAATTACCGAAGGGTCCTGCATTGGATATCTATCTGGTATGGTGTTATCGCTAAGTTTCTTATAATCTATTACTAGTCTAAGTTTCGGAGTTCCATCCTCGTTGAACCCCTTTTTTGGTACTACTAATACCGGTGAATTGTAAGGACTCCTGCTTCTTTTAGCATTCTGCTAATTTCAGAGTTTACAAAATCTGAAGCTGATAGAGCAAAGGGGTATTGTTTACTATAAATTGCTCTATCATTTTCGGTGTTTATTTCACCGCGTATGTCAGTCCTAAACGGAATCTGCATATTTATTTTCGAATGTTCTTTATGAATAATATTCAATATATTGTCCTCCAAATCTTTTCTTTGATTTCGGGATGAATTTTGTATATTGTTAATTTTTTGGTTGTCGGATACTTCTACGACGGCTTTCCCAAACTTTTATTTTGGTCGGATATTTCAACGACGGCGTGTTAAGGATTTTTATTTCCCAAACTTTTATTTCTGTCGGATATTTCAATATCCCAAACTAGATTCACTTTGATTTCCCTCTTCAGATTCGGATTTGATTTGAGGCTTCTGATCAAAGTATTTATTTATTATGAATTCTTTTAACGGAAGAATGGTGTTTTCTTATGGTTTTATTTTCATACACTCTTGTTTTAATATAACAAGAAGTTGCCCCGGTATCAATAAATATTTTTAGCTTTTTATTTATTTTGTTATCATTTCTAATCAAGTAGGGCAAATCTACTCCTGAGTTTGCCCTAAAAAATGGTCTTCTTCAATGTTGTTCAATCTCATAGTTTCAATAGCCGGTTGGTTAACAGTTACTGTTGGCACTCTTTTGTTTTGTGTTTCATTTTATTTTTTTTGGTTCCATTTATTGTAGTTGTTATTTTGATAATTATTATATCCCTGATTATTATTATTATGGGGCCTATTTTGCATCTAAATAGATTCATCGATCTCCATAGGCTCTGGCTGATTTTGTTGTGGTCTATAAGAGTTCCACTGATTTTGTTGGTTATTATTAACCCTTCCCTGATTCCACGTATTGTTTCTTTACTGATTAAAATTGTTATCATTATTTCTGTTTTGACTAATAGCCTGATTATAATTATGTTTATTCTGATTATCGGGTTGATTAAACCGCAGATTGTTTGTATTCCTATAAATACTGTTATAGTTATTATAGTTATTTTGCCTGGGTTTATTATTTGAGTTTTGTTGCCCATATAAGTTTGACTCTTTAGTCTTGCGTTGTGAAGATATAAAATTTTTCGCGAATTGGGTCCTCAAATTGTTGCTTTTTTTTCTCACGATTTCCGCTGCTTGACATCCATCCAAAAGAATTTTTTAATATTTGCTCTCCGGGGTCTCAATTGGGATGCAAACATAGAGAATCGGACGAACTAAGGAAATAAAAAGTATTTTGGTAACATAGGGGTCGTTAAATTCCTTTGACCACCTTTTAATGAAACCAAGCACTCCTGTAGGTTTATTAACCATAGAGGAAATATGGTCGGAAAACTTAAGTTTTGCATCGAATAAGATGCCAAGATCTTCAACTGCATTAATTCTTTCCAGAGCTACACCATGCAGAGTATAAGTGGCAACTTTAGGTCTTAAGCGACAGAAGGTCATTGCTTTGCACTTAGAGCCATTAAGATTTAATAAGTTTGCAGAGCACCAGTTTTGAAAATTATTAAGGTCAGATTGCAGTTTCACCTGGTAGGAGGCATCAGTATATTGCAGACAGAGTTTGACATCATCTGCAACCATAAAAACTAGGGAGTCATTAATAACCTAGAGAAGGTCGTTAATGAATAAGGTAAAAAGTAACGGACCGAGGTGGCTCCCCTGAGGGACCCCGGAAGAAGCATAGACTAAAGCAGGCACTGAATTTTTAAAAATAACTCTTTGCGTTCTACCTGTGAGGTAACTGCTAATCCATCTCAGGAGATCAGTAGGTAAACCGATAAGATCAAGTTTTTCTAAAAGAAGGCCGTGATTCACGGAGTCAAATGCTTTACTGAAGCCAGTGTAAATGACATCTGTCTGAAATTTATTTTGGAAACCAGTGATCACGAAGGATGTTAGTTCCAGAAGATTGGTAGTGGTAGACCGTTGTTTCATAAAGTCATGCTGGCATGGAGATATGACAGATCTACACTGGTGCTGCAAATGAGGCACAAAAATGTTTTCGAAAAGTTTCGGAATTGCTGATAGTTAGATATACCTCTGTCATTTTCAGCATCCTATTTTTTTCCCTTCTTGTGAAGGGGAATGATAAGGGACTCTTTCCAGATAGCGGGAAACGTGGACGTTTCCAGGGAAAGGTTAGTTCATTTTAAAAGGGGTTTGGCCAGGGTAGCAGAGCAGTACCTAAGCACACAGCCCGGTACCCCGTCTGGAACTGGCGAAAAGACTGGCTTTACAATTTGAAGATTATTTATAACCCCACATTCCAAGGTGGGTCGGAAAATAAAGTTAGACCGGCGGATATCGTAAGCGTAAGTCTGCGCGTTTATTAACAAAGGTGAATATATAGTTTGAAAAAACTGTGCAAAAAGATCGGCAATTGCCTGATCCGTGCTTGCAGTAGATTTTATAAACGATAGCAAAAACGGAAAGCTTTTAGATTTACGCTTAGTGTTAACAAAACTATAGAACTGTTTCTGATCCAGGGCAAACTGGTTCTTACATGGAGCTAAATAGTTCTGATAACACTGAGTGTTATGAACGGTAAAGTTAGACCGAGCCACCATATAATGCACACAACAGTCATTACTATTAGTTTTTAAGTATTTTTTAAAGAATCTTAATTTGAAATTTTTTAGATTAGAAAGGTGCCTTGTATACCAAGGGGGTTTATCTTCCATAGCCGGAACAAAGCGATCAAAAATTAGGTTTAATGTACTATAAAATATATCTAGAGCAGTCGACATATCGGTACATGCGTAAAAATCGGACCTGTTAAATTCTGATATAAAGTTATTAATTTTTTTAAAGTCGGCTTTACGAAAACATCAAATTTTCTTATCAGCGTAATTGTTCTTAGGCTTAGGTACAGCCCTATATCGATCGTAAGATTAATGTTGGATGATAAGGATCTTCAGGGTGTGTGAGAGGTGAAGCTCTTTATATGGATACGGCGTCCGTATCAGAGGGAAAGCACAGATCGAGGAAACGACCTAAAGAATTCCCTATATGATTAATTTGATCCAGTGACATGTCTAACGTGCCAGCAATAAAGTCATGATGCGACGTAGGTGTTAAAGCTAAGGTGTTATCGTTCATGGACCAAGCCACCTGGTGTAGGTTGAAATCACCCAACACCACCAGCTGTTCCATGTCCGATAACATTGAGAAGACAGACTGAATGGCTGCTAGGTGCCGCTCATATGTCAAGGAATCGGACTTATATATAATATATACGAATATAAGAGCAAGTGATGTATAAATTTAACCTAGAGAATGAAATTTTAACTGTGATAAATTCTAAGTCTCCAGTTTGAAGATTTATCACTTCGGAAACGAGATTAGAGTCCACTGAAATTAGGACTCCACCACCATTTCCGAGGGATCGGTCAAGCCTATATATTGTGTACCTACTGGGGAAAATTTTTCTGGAGTTAGCCAGGTTTCGGTAAACACAATGACCTGGGATGCAAACGAGAAGCTTACCGAGAACAAATTAGGAAGTTTAGAGCGTAAGCCTCTTGTGTTCTGGTACGAAAGAATAATGGATGATTTTATTTTTTTAGGTTGGCAGGAGCGTTTACTTGTGGAAGCTTTACTCCTAAAGGGCGACTTTTTTCTTCTTTTTATTTTAAAGCTGATGTTCTTGAACGAAAATATGTTGCAGCCAGAAATTGGTCGAACGGATCTTGAAAGATGCCACGTTTCTAGCGTAAGAATTCTTATATTTAGTGATATTTTCCACCTCAATATCGACTTTAAGTTTGGCTTGAATGTAAGCTAAGATGTCCGATTCGGACGTATAAGGGGAAAGCCGGGAAACAAAAATGTGTTTCTCTAGAGGAACACCAATCAAGGGCTTTGGCGGGGCGGGTGGTTTACCCACGCTACCAGTGGTTGCCGGCAAACTGGACCCTAAGTTCCTCTGGTGAGTCAAGGGTAAGTTCTTTTGGGCTTGTAGAACATTTGGCACGGGAGGGTCCAATGCTCATCGGACAAATGCCTACGCAGCTTAGCAACATTTTCGGGATCCGAAATATGGGCTGTTACCGGTGTCGTCACGATTGGAGTGGTGGACGGCAGCGTTGACAATGAAGGAGACTGTTGAACATCAGACGGAGGGAGAAGGGAGTTATTTGCATTACTGGCGGTAGCCGACGGCGGCAAACGGGACGTTTTTTGCGCTTAGGAGACTCAGTCAACAGTTGTAAATTGTTGAACTGAGTGTCCAGCGCAGAAAACAAGCATACCTGACCGAACCCATTTTTAGTCTGTCGCATAAACGATCTAATTTCCTTCTGGGCCTCACGACATCTGTCACAATAGAGTAAGCGAGAGACTTTTAGCGAGAGAGAGGCGTTATAAGGGAGTACAAGTTGTATAAGAGAGGGAGAGAGAGTGCGTTTTCCAGAGCTACAAGCCGGTGGGAGATACAGAAAAGAGGTCTACAGATGTTGTGCTGGAGAGGTAAGAGGTGAAAGTTCCGTTACTAATAGCACAATGTAAAGTAAAAAAAATGGTTCCTGATCAATAATCAAACCTCGGCTTAATAGATTTATCACAAAAATCTGATTAAGAGAGTCATCCAAGAGAGTCGGAAAAAGATGATCAAATTTGTCAATTAAATTTGAAATTGAAATTTTGCAGAACTGAAGTTCTACCGGAAATTAATGTTTACGTTAGCGGACTTCGGGCTCTCATGCTTACAATATCGGCTTGGATGTTTACAGAATCCGTTTGAAGCGGATCGCTCGAAACTGATCTGGGTGGGAATCGATTGGAAGCTTTGTTTACAGAAATAGCTGACCATGGGTTAATCTCGGAGTCAGTCAGAGTAAATTGGAAAGAACTCTTGGCTCAAAGTTGTTTATAAATTGGGCAAGGGCCCCTAAGTAATGTGTCACATAACTTGCATTTAGTCGTGTAGTACTTCGCAACGAATAGTTTATTGACTAACTATATATTTATGTATACAGGGTGACCCATATTTTACTGCCTTTTTTTCTTAGTTTTCCTGTAAACCTATGAAAAACGAAGCAATTGACCCCCTTTTTAATTTTTTTTTACATTTTAAATGTTACAATAGTGTTTAATTTGAAATAAAAACTTAATTGACCCTTTTTTACTCTCTCATTAAGATAACCGTGCATTTAGTCGTGAACTACCTCGCAACGAATAGTTTATTGACTAACTGTATATTTATGTATACAGGGTGATCCATATTTTATGAGCGATTTATTGAATAACTTAAAGGAGAAAAAAAACAAACGTATTTTTGAGTTTAGTATATATTTTGACTAATTAAAAAAACAATATCAATTAAAGGGCCACCTTTAAATAAATTGAGCTCTTATTGCCTTATTTTTCATTATTCGTTCGAGCATATCGGTCGGTATGGCTCTTATTTCGTCACAAACAGTAATCGCTTTTATACGTGACAATGGTTTTATTTTACAAGAAATCGTTGTCTGGTTGCTTTGGGGGTACAAATCGAAGTAATTCTAAATCATGACCGCATAACGCTGGCAGAGCGGTTGCCGCAGTCCGATGCCGACAGCAGCGGTTTTGGGGATTTGGTCCAAAGTGTTGCCTTGTGTGCAGGGGTAGGGGTAGGTATGGCTGAGACAGCTGGCGATCGGTCAGTGCTCTTCCATTGTGATAGCAGCGGTTCTGGATATTTGTTGCTAACATCGCCGCGGCGATGGGAAGGGGTAGCGGCAGCTATTGCTGAGCCAGCTAGCGGGCGGTCACTGCTCTTCCATTCTCACGCTATTGCCTTTGCAATTCTGCCGTTGATGTCTGCTGTGTCTTTGCTGGTCGTCGGGTTGGCTGAGTGGCATGATGAGGGAAGTCGCGGTATCTGGTATCCGGGTCGAGAGGCGGTGAAAGGAAGGGGGCGCTTGGTCGGTGTTAACTCCTCTCCACCTCAAAATCTGTGTCCCACAGATTATTAGGCTTTGGTTGCGGGTTCCAGAGTATCCTGCGCTTCCAGGATTGTAGGCGGGTCCCGCAGTTTTGGAATTTCTTTGGTCGACGTTAGCTTATTCCTAACGATGAGCACCGTTGTCTTAATGGAGAGAGTTATGACTATTTCCACTAAGAAGGATATCAAAATCTCATCGGACATGACAAATAATTTTTACAGGTTTTCCATGCTGAATTCATGGACATATTTCACCGATAGCTCATAACCATAAGGTGTGTTGATGAGTAGCTGCTTTATTTTTACCAACACTTTCCGAGAAAGACGTATGTTTCCAGGCGGTCCATCGCCAGTGTTTTGTACTTTAAAACAACTTGCTTTCCAGCGGATATCGTTGGGTAGATCCTCATCAATCTGTACTTCCTGTCCACTACCTTGGGCATAGCCAAGATAAACAAAAGAGCAGTTCCGTTTGTAAGGATTTGATAAGGGAGGCTGTCCACCTCCGCCAGTGTCGCGTCGACCTTGTCGTGGTCTTTCCTAGTTGGCAGGCCCTCAGTATTTTTTTAACTTGATCCGCTATTATAATTGCTATGTGGAGAACGGCCGTCGTCACGTGAAAGTCCCCATCTATTGCGTTGACTCTCCCGATAACGTCGTTCAATTTCTGGACCGACTCGTGTGTTGTGTCAAACAACTTTGTATTGATGTTGTATTGCTGTTTCTCGTCAAGCTGTCCTCATCCTTCAAGATGGCGTTCCAATCCGATTTGTCCGGTGATCCCGTGACTCACTTCCAGGCTGATCCTAGCCAGTCGATTGAGCGTTAGTAGCTAGAACATAGGACATAGGCTGATTAT
>NW_024572957.1:0-845 GCF_018153835.1 Drosophila eugracilis | reverse complement strand
CTTATGGATGATGGACAGGATAGTGTTTTCAATGGATGTTCTCTTGACATCAGATTCCTAATACATTATATTCGTCTTAAAACATTTATGAAATAAAAGCACGTTAATATAAATTCAATATTTAAAGTTCTTGTTCTTTATTAGATATTTCTCTTTCGTTTCATTCCATACTTTTTTAATTCAGCATCGTGCATCAATATCATGTACATATTAAGATCGTCTCGCAGCCAAAGATTCCGAACATCGAAGAGTACAAGAATAACAGTAGTAATAAGGACTTTTTGATTTTGTATAGCTAAAGTTGTACACTTTTATGGTATAGACTTTTAGACTGTGCATCGTAAGATTTTGATTCCGAGCACTAACTCACAATGAAACTGGCCCATTTGATGTGGAAACTGAACTGAGTTTTTATAAAAAATCTCTATTTTCAAGGGTTTTTAAATGAAATTTTATGTTGTTGTGGTGCACCCTGTATATATAATACACTAGTAATATAATGTGTACATGAAAGAGTGAAATAGAGTATGGCTTCTTTCATGTATAAAAGACCATACAATTCGTATAACAAATTAGTATTCAACGACTAGTGACTGAACACCCAACGACTCAATCGCAACTGTAATCAAAAATGGTATATAAACATCAGGTTTCTTTATGAAATATGTATATATAATCCTTCCTAATCTATTATTCCCTCATAGGATTTCTCTTAGAGACCCTAAATGAATCAAACCTGTTATTGGTTATACGAAAATTGAAGATCTATGTATTGGGTTTGGATTATGTTATCACCGATGTAAATTCTTAAGGAAACACCTTATGGAACTAAAATATGCCTTTAT
>NW_024572956.1:0-6816 GCF_018153835.1 Drosophila eugracilis | reverse complement strand
ATAACGGGTAATATCGTCCATTTTTGCGAGAAATGGATCAAAATTCGAAATTTTAGCTGTGAATGCAGTTTTGTTAGAAATTTAACAAGGAATCGAACGAGATATGCCATTCCAGATTCGAGTAACTATTGGCTTAGTTATAGCAATAATACTGCAACTTAAATTTGGAAAAATGGGAAAATTTAAGTTGGCATATTTGATAACGGGAAAATCGTCCATTTTTACGAGAAATGGATCAAAATTCGCAATTTTAGCTGTGAATGCAGTTTTGTTAGAAATTTAACAAGGAATCGAACGAGATGTGCCATTCCAGATTCGAGTAACTATTGGCTTAGTTATAGCAATAATACTGCAACTTAAATTAGAAAAATGGGAAAATTTAAGTTGGCATATTTGATAACGGTAATATCGTCCATTTTCGCGAGAAATGGATCAAAATTCGCAATTTTAGCTGTGAATGCAGTTTTGTTAGAAATTTAACAAGGAATCGAACGAGATATGCCATTCCAGATTCGAGTAACTATTGGCTTAGTTATAGCAATAATACTGCAACTTAAATTAGGAAAAATGGGAAAATTTAAGTTGGCATATTTGATAACGGGAAATATCGTCCATTTTGGCGAGAAATGGATCAAAATTCGAAATTTTAGCTGTGAATGCAGTTTTGTTAGAAATTTAACAAGGAATCGAACGAGATATGCCATTCCAGATTCGAGTAACTATTGGCTTAGTTATAGCAATAATACTGCAACTTAAATTAGAAAAAATGGGAAAATTTAAGTTGGCATATTTGATAACGGTAATATTGTCCATTTTCGCGAGAAATGGATCAAAATTCGCAATTTTAGCTGTGAATGCAGTTTTGTTAGAAATTTAACAAGGAATCGAACGAGATATGCCATTCCAGATTCGAGTAACTATTGGCTTAGTTATAGCAATAATACTGCAACTTAAATTAGGAAAAAATGGGAAAATTTAAGTTGGCATATTTGATAACGGGTAATATCATCCATTTTCGCGAGAAATGGATCAAAATTCGCAATTTTAGCTGTGAATGCAGTTTTGTTAGAAATTTAACAAGGAATCGAACGAGATATGCCATTCCAGATTCGAGTAACTATTGGCTTAGTTATAGCAATAATACTGCAACTTAAATTAGGAAAAATGGGGAAAATTTAAGTTGGCATATTTGATAACGGGTAATATTGTCCATTTTCGCGAGAAATGGATCAAAATTCGCAATTTTAGCTGTGAATGCAGTTTTGTTAGAAATTTAACAAGGAATCGAACGAGATATGCCATTCCAGATTCGAGTAACTATTGGCTTAGTTATAGCAATAATACTGCAACTTAAATTAGAAAAATGGGAAAATTTAAGTTGGCATATTTGATAACGGGAAATATCGTCCATTTTTGCGAGAAATGGATCAAAATTCGCAATTTTAGCTGTGAATGCAGTTTTGTTAGAAATTTAACAAGGAATCGAACGAGATATGCCATTCCAGATTCGAGTAACTATTGGCTTAGTTATAGCAATAATACTGCAACTTAAATTAGAAAAAATGGGAAAATTTAAGTTGGCATATTTGATAACGGGTAATATCAGTCCATTTTCACGAGAAATGGATCAAAATTCGCAATTTTAGCTGTGAATGCAGTTTTGTTAGAAATTTAACAAGGAATCGAACGAGATATGCCATTCCAGATTCGAGTAACTATTGGCTTAGTTATAGCAATAATACTGCAACTTAAATTAGGAAAAATGGGAAAATTTAAGTTGGCATATTTGATAACGGGTAATATTGTCAATTTCGCGAGAAATGGATCAAAATTCGCAATTTTAGCTGTGAATGCAGTTTTGTTAGAAATTTAACAAGGAATCGAACTAGATATGCCATTCCAGATTCGAGAAACTATTGGCTTAGTTATAGAATAATACTGCAACTTAAATTAGAAAAAAATGGGAAAATTTAAGTTGGCATATTTTGATAAACGGGTAATATTGTCCATTTTTGCGAGAAATGGATCAAAATTCGCAATTTTAGCTGTGAATGCAGTTTTTGTTAGAAATTTAACAAGGAATCGAACGAGATATGCCATTCCAGATTCGAGTAACTATTGGCTTAGTTATAGCAATAATACTGCAACTTAAATTAGAAAAAATGGGAAAATTTAAGTTGGCATATTTGATAACGGTAATATTGTCCATTTTCGCGAGAAATGGATCAAAATTCGCAATTTTAGCTGTAAATGTAGTTTTGTTAGAAATTTAACAAGGAATCGAACTAAATATGCCATTCCAGATTCGAGAAACTATTGGCTTAGTTATAGCAATAATACTGCAACTTAAATTAGAAAAAATGGGAAAATTTAAGTTGGCATATTTGATAACGGGTAATATCATCCATTTTCGCGAGAAATGGATCAAAATTCGCAATTTTAGCTGTGAATGCAGTTTTGTTAGAAATTTAACAAGGAATCGAACGAGATATGCCATTCCAGATTCGAGTAACTATTGGCTTAGTTATAGCAATAATACTGCAACTTAAATTAGAAAAAATGGGAAAATTTAAGTTGGCATATTTGATAACGGGTAATATCATCCATTTTCGCGAGAAATGGATCAAAATTCGCAATTTTAGCTGTGAATGCAGTTTTGTTAGAAATTTAACAAGGAATCGAACGAGATATGCCACTCCAGATTCGAGTAACTATTGGCTTAGTTATAACAATAATACTGCAACTTAAATTAGGAAAAATGGGAAAATTTAGCTTGGCATATTTGATAACGGTTATATTTTCCATTTTCGCGAGAAAAGGATCAAAACTCGCAATTTTAGCTGTGAATGCAGTTTTGTTAGAAATTTAACAAGGAATCGAACGAGATATGCCATTCCAGATTCGAGTAACTATTGGCTTAGTTATAACAAAATAACGACTTAAATTAGAAAAAATGGGAAAATTTAAGTTGGCATATTTGATAACGGGTAATATCGTCAATTTCGCGAGAAATGGATCAAAATTCGCAATTTTAGCTGTGAATGCAGTTTTGTTAGAAATTTAACAAGGAATCGAACGAGATATGCCATTCCAGATTCGAGTAACTATTGGCTTAGTTATAGCAATAATACTGCAACTTAAATTAGGAAAAATGGGAAAATTTAAGTTGGCATATTTGATAACGGGTAATATTGTCAATTTCGCGAGAAATGGATCAAAATTCGCAATTTTAGCTGTGAATGCAGTTTTGTTAGAAATTTAACAAGGAATCGAACGAGATATGCCATTCCAGATTCGAGTAACTATTGGCTTAGTTATAGCAATAATACTGCAACTTAAATTAGAAAAAATGGGAAAATTTAAGTTGGCATATTTGATAACGGGTAATATCATCCATTTTTGCGAGAAATGGATCAAAATTCGCAATTTTAGCTGTGAATGCAGTTTTGTTAGAAATTTAACAAGGAATCGAACGAGATATGCCATTCCAGATTCGAGTAACTATTGGCTTAGTTATAGCAATAATACTGCAACTTAAATTAGAAAAAATGGGAAAATTTAAGTTGGCATATTTGATAACGGGTAATATCATCCATTTTCGCGAGAAATGGATCAAAATTCGCAATTTTAGCTGTGAATGCAGTTTTGTTAGAAATTTAACAAGGAATCGAACGAGATATGCCATTCCAGATTCGAGTAACTATTGGCTTAGTTATAGCAATAATACTGCAACTTAAATTAGAAAAAATGGGAAAATTTAAGTTGGCATATTTGATAACGGTAATATCGTCCATTTTTGCGAGAAATGGATCAAAATTCGCAATTTTAGCTGTGAATGCAGTTTTGTTAGAAATTTAACAAGGAATCGAACGAGATATGCCATTCCAGATTCGAGTAACTATTGGCTTAGTTATAGCAATAATACTGCAACTTAAATTAGGAAAAAATGGGAAAATTTAAGTTGGCATATTTGATAACGGGTAATATTGTCCATTTTTGCGAGAAATGGATCAAAATTCGCAATTTTAGCTGTGAATGCAGTTTTGTTAGAAATTTAACAAGGAATCGAACGAGATATGCCATTCCAGATTCGAGTAACTATTGGCTTAGTTATAGCAATAATACTGCAACTTAAATTAGAAAAAATGGGAAAATTTAAGTTGGCATATTTGATAACGGTAATATCGTCCATTTTCGCGAGAAATGGATCAAAATTCGCAATTTTAGCTGTGAATGCAGTTTTGTTAGAAATTTAACAAGGAATCGAACGAGATATGCCATTCCAGATTCGAGTAACTATTGGCTTAGTTATAGCAATAATACTGCAACTTAAATTAGAAAAAATGGGAAAATTTAAGTTGGCATATTTGATAACGGGTAATATTGTCCATTTTCGCGAGAAATGGATCAAAATTCGCAATTTTAGCTGTGAATGCAGTTTTGTTAGAAATTTAACAAGGAATCGAACGAGATATGCCATTCCAGATTCGAGTAACTATTGGCTTAGTTATAGCAATAATACTGCAACTTAAATTAGAAAAAAATGGGAAAATTTTAAGTTGGCATATTTGATAACGGGTAATATCGTCCATTTTCGCGAGAAATGGATCAAAATTCGCAATTTTAGCTGTGAATGCAGTTTGTTAGAAATTTAACAAGGAATCGAACGAGATATGCCATTCCAGATTCGAGTAACTATTGGCTTAGTTATAGCAATAATACTGCAACTTAAATTAGAAAAAATGGGAAAATTTAAGTTGGCATATTTGATAACGGGTAATATCGTCCATTTTCGCGAGAAATGGATCAAAATTCGCAATTTTAGCTGTGAATGCAGTTTTGTTAGAAATTTAACAAGGAATCGAACGAGATATGCCATTCCAGATTCGAGTAACTATTGGCTTAGATTATAGCAATAATACTGCAACTTAAATTAGAAAAAATGGGAAAATTTAGGTTGGCATATTTGATAACGGGTAATATCGTCCATTTTTGCGAGAAATGGATCAAAATTCGCAATTTTAGCTGTGAATGCAGTTTTGTTAGAAATTTAACAAGGAATCGAACGAGATATGCCATTCCAGATTCGAGTAACTATTGGCTTAGTTATAGCAATAATACTGCAACTTAAATTAGAAAAAATGGGAAAATTTAAGTTGGCATATTTGATAACGGAGTAATATCATCCATTTTCGCGAGAAATGGATCAAAATTCGCAATTTTAGCTGTGAATGCAGTTTTGTTAGAAATTTAACAAGGAATCGAAACGAGATATGCCATTCCAGATTCGAGTAACTATTGGCTTAGTTATAGCAATAATACTGCAACTTAAATTAGAAAAAATGGGAAAATTTAAGTTGGCATATTTGATAACGGGTAATATTGTCCATTTTCGCGAGAAATGGATCAAAATTCGCAATTTTAGCTGTGAATGCAGTTTTGTTAGAAATTTAACAAGGAATCGAACGAGATATGCCATTCCAGATTCGAGTAACTATTGGCTTAGTTAAAGCAATAATACTGCAACTTAAATTAGAAAAAATGGGAAAATTTAAGTTGGCATATTTGATAACGGGTAATATCATCCATTTTCGCGAGAAATGGATCAAAATTCGCAATTTTAGCTGTGAATGCAGTTTTGTTAGAAATTTAACAAGGAATCGAACGAGATATGCCATTCCAGATTCGAGTAACTATTGGCTTAGTTATAGCAATAATACTGCAACTTAAATTAGAAAAATGGGAAAACCCAAGTTGGCATATTTGATAACGGTAATATTGTCCATTTTCGCGAGAAATGGATCAAAATTCGCAATTTTAGCTGTGAATGCAGTTTTGTTAGAAATTTAACAAGGAATCGAACGAGATATGCCATTCCAGATTCGAGTAACTATTGGCTTAGTTATAGCAATAATACTGCAACTTAAATTAGAAAAAATGGGAAAAATTTAAGTTGGCATATTTGATAACGGGTAATATCATCCATTTTCGCGAGAAATGGATCAAAATTCGCAATTTTAGCTGTGAATGCAGTTTTGTTAGAAATTTAACAAGGAATCGAACGAGATATGCCATTCCAGATTCGAGTAACTATTGGCTTAGTTATAACAATAATACTGCAACTTAAATTAGAAAAAATGGGAAAATTTAAGTTGGCATATTTGATAACGGTAATATCGTCCATTTTCGCGAGAAATGGATCAAAATTCGCAATTTTAGCTGTGAATGCAGTTTTGTTAGAAATTTAACAAGGAATCGAACGAGATATGCCATTCCAGATTCGAGTAACTATTGGCTTAGTTATAGCAATAATACTGCAACTTAAATTAGAAAAAATGGGAAAATTTAAGTTGGCATATTTGATAACGGGTAATATCATCCATTTTTGCGAGAAATGGATCAAAATTCGCAATTTTAGCTGTGAATGCAGTTTTGTTAGAAATTTAACAAGGAATCGAACGAGATATGCCATTCCAGATTCGAGTAACTATTGGCTTAGTTATAGCAATAATACTGCAACTTAAATTGAAAATGGGAAAATTTAAGTTGGCATATTTGATAACGGGTAATATCATCCATTTTCGCGAGAAATGGATCAAAATTCGCAATTTTAGCTGTGAATGCAGTTTTGTTAGAAATTTAACAAGGAATCGAACGAGATATGCCATTCCAGATTCGAGTAGCTATAGGCATAGTTATAGCAATAATACTGCAACTTAAATTAGAAAAAATGGGAAAATTTAAGTTGGCATATTTGATAACGGGTAATATCCTCCATTTTCGCGAGAAATGGATCAAAATTCGCAATTTTTAGCT
>NW_024572955.1:0-5485 GCF_018153835.1 Drosophila eugracilis | reverse complement strand
TTCTATCTACTCTTAGTACATAGTCCCATATCGATCGAAAGATTTAATGTTGGATGATAAGGATCTTCAGGGTGTGGTAGAGGTGGAGCTCTGTATATGGATACGGCGTCCGTATCAGAGAGGAAGCACAGATCGAGCAAACGATCTAAAGAATTCCCTATATGATTGATTTGAGCGATAAGACCCCTATAGTCCTTGGGACACGCATATTGTAATTGATTTTAAAGAAAGTGGATAGCCAATGAGGTCATTTATGATCTATTAAAAGGGTACCAAATATTATCCGAATAGAGAGTTAAAATTGTTTAAGGCGAGCCAAGGAACAGCAATGCTTATAACATGGTTGACGAAGAGATCGTGAAGGCTAAGGATAGTGACATTCACATAGGGGATTAAATGTTTGTATAAAATGTTGCTCTTCCGGATAAATTAACCTTAACTAGTTCAAAAATATTTTAGTAAGGAGCCCGCAAAAACCTGTTCTTTTCCAAGTTTTTTATAAAAATTAACAACAAAGACCTACAAGCACCCACTGGAATTTGGAAACCAGCAATAAAGGGAAACGACAACTTGATATCAGCGACGGAATCCATGCATAATTAATAAGCAAAATAAATAGTAGAAAAGATTGGGTGCTAAACATAAAGTGTAAATCTATTGTATTTAAAAAGTGTTTCGTATTTGATCACAGCTATACATTTTATAAGTAATAAGTAATGTCAACATATGACAACGTTAAACTTACCACCTTTGAAGTCTACTTTCTTAACATGTCCATATCTATCAATAACTTAACTTGGCCCCTCAGCTCCGTTCTAGGTTTAGTTAAAGTTTTCGTATTAATTCGTTTAATGAGCTATAGCACGTTGCGTATGTGTGCTCGAGCCTTAGCAAAATCGTCACCGTTTCCGTGGCTGAAACTCATTTTTCGCGAGTATGCAAATTTCCGTTTTTTCAATCTTACAATGAAAATGTTAATTTATTAGTTTACTGGTAAAACATAAGCTGTTAAAGTCAGCTGTTGCAAGCGAACACCAAGTGCTGTTATAAAGGTTAATTTTGTGGTGCAACTCTAAATTGGGATATCTCTGAAAAAAAATCATTAAATAATCTAATTAAAATTGAATATTGATGCCCGGCCCTTGGCATCCCAACCCTGGTCTAGCAAAATTATGTGCGCCAACTTGTCCATTTTAAAGATGAGATCGACTCGCTTCGATCGGGATAAGTATATGACTACAACGCTGTGGTATGAAACTGCGAATTAATCGAATAAAGAGCATATGCCGAATCAACCACTACTGAAAAATCAGGGTTAACAATGCTTGTTTTTCAAAATTAACCGTTTACATGCACCGACGACCGCCCCCAAGACCTATTCCAAAAATAGATGCTCGGGTGCACAAACGCACCTCGTACCTGGGGATTCCCTCACTCCTTCCGTCTGTCCAGAAAGGATCCATTCAAAGCGTGTGGCTGCTATGGGCTCGCCGGGTAGACTGATTCTGGTGTTTGGTAACATAATTTGAGCCAACATGTCAATTTTAAAGATGAGATCGACTCGCTTCGATCGGGAGTATTATGGATCCGCCAGTGGGAGCCCTCGTATATTATCCCAACGCTGTGGCATGAAGCTGAGGATCAGAAGAAAGGAAGTATTCGAATTGGGAACATATGCTGACTCGACTTCTACTGAAAAATCAGACCCATTCCATAAATAGATGCTCGGGTCCTAATACGTTCAGATGCAGGGACTGCATTACGTGTTCAGAAACAATGGTTGCCTCAGATCCTTGGTCGACCAGGGCAGTTATGACTGCGTGCAGAACGTTGTCAGGGAACAACATTACAGGGAAGAACATTTTTCGAAGACACATTCGAGGACGATACTGAAACGCATCTGTATGATGCGTCTGGGTTTTGGTCTGACGTGGGCTGCATGCGATGATGAGGCACGTTTTCCATGGCTGCAGGTGCACTAAGATTTGGCGCCACAGGTTGGACCGGAATTCGTTGTGGGTCTCCTTGGGTAATTGCTACGCAATGCGCAACCAGTACTGCGATTCCCCATCCAAGGCTTTGACGCTGCAGAATGTAGCTAGGCAGACATTGACCGTGCTTAGCATCGACCGTATTAGATCGGTGTTGTCCTTTTGCAGCCTGGGCAACGCGTAGATGATGTAAAAACGAGGCGATAATTGTTGTACCTCTTGATCATCATTCCCCAGGCCACTGAATAATTTCCCTCCGTGAACTGCAATTTGACGGATATGCAACTACTGAACACTACTCAAATTGTTGTTGTTGTGGATATGGCTAGTGAATTAATTATAATAGCCTGGACAATCATCACACGCGCCGGAGAATTTAGGAACTGACATTGACTACATGTTCAGTCGCACCTTCGCCCGAGCCTCTGGTCCAAGATTGTCCAAATCCTCAGCGAAAGCGCAATAGGCATCCATGTACCGCTCCTCGAGCTCCGACTGGAAATCGTGGCTTGAAATCCTAGTTTTGCGAATCTTTCCTAAAATTTTGCAACATGGATTTCAGAGACTGGAATTAATTTGACTGCAAATTGACGCACTTCCGTTGGTCACGTTGACACGTGTAAAAAGAGAACTTCGCGCGCAACTCACCATCCCAAATAATAATGTAATTAGAAAACTCTATTCCACTGTATTCAGGAATCAATCCCAAGAAGAATCAAAGATAGTGACCGCCTCCACAGTTACAGAAACTATCGTCTTTGCGCCTATGTATCGCCGTCTAATTTTCCCAAGATGTGCAGAGCCGGCTTGTAAACTTGGGGCAGCTGCGATTCTGTAATGCACAAGAATTCAGCCCAAAATAAGCGAAGAAAAGAGAACGTTCTTCTTCTCCTCTTTTCCCGCGATACCCAGAGCCGGCTTGCAAACAGTTGCAATCTTACGTCGTTTATTTATACACGGATTTTCAAGTGTTTGCATTTGCAGGTTCCCTTCATGGGTCACCATGTACAGTTGTGTCACCTTAAATTAAAACTAACAAAGGGTCATTGTAACAGAGGTTGTCAGGCAAAGCAACACCGAACTGATATAATATATTCACAAAAACGTTCATTCGATTATGAAGTAGGAACAGTGTGTAATAAGCGTCCCGTGTTAGGTCCACGACGTGCGTTCTGGGATGTTTACCGAAGCTGACTGACTTTTGTTCTCTTCTCTGCTCTCGCTTCCGTGATTACAAGCATCGTCCCAAAATGAGAGAGCGAACAGCTCATAGATCCGAGCTTTCCGCGTACTGAGACAAGCAGTATAGTTAACACGCTTTCTTTTGTACATATCGTTTTTCTTAAATTTCACAATGATAAACAGTGGAGGGCCAGCCACTGAGCCAGCGCACTAAGAAGCGAAGTATATATGGAACCTATTGTATTCTCGGACCACGGCAGCACATCAACAATTATGAATAATTGGCAAGATAAGTCGGAATAGATGACGATGCAAACCCTTTTGCTTCAGCAAATTAGCTAATATGGCTGGTTAATGATTTGAAGCATCCTTAGCCAAAAATGGATTACAGCCAATTAGCAGAGCTCGTTCCCAGAAATTAAAAAGTCTGCTAAACGAGCAACCCATGATCACGGTCTTTTAATAATAATTAATTAGTAATCAAAGGGGCGAACTTTAGCTTGCTGACAAATAAGCAATGAAAACCTTCAGAACATCATCCGACATCAGTTTAGAGTGTAGAGTGTAAATTTCGGATTGTGTGTAAGTAATCAGACAAGACAGCTTCAAGGAACGAACAGTTAGCCATAGATAAAGCGGAGTTATCATTTTAACATTACCAAAATAAAGTTCAAATATTACTGCAGGAAGGTTATGGTATTCAGCTTCCATATATGGATATCTTCAAATCTTGAAAGTTATGGTATTTATCTTCTTTTGAAGTTATAAGCCCCAGTCTTTGATGCTGCGGTGGAAAGCAATGGACTTCCGCTTAATAGAAATCTACTTATCAGAATGGTCAGCATAGGTTGTGGGCATATTGGTTCAGGAGAATTTTTTACATACTTTTCAAAAACCATGAAATGTTTTGTCAGCGGTTAAAGGGCGGATATTAATACGTGACGTGTGGCATTTCAATCAATTGGTACGATCAACTCTAAGGAGATTTGCTAATAAAATAAAATAAGCCTCAGCAGCATACATATGGTGCTGTTATCAACATGATGGCCACTGGAATTTCGATGCACTCTGACGTTTTCGTTCAGCTGATCCGATCAGTCGTACGTCTGGACTGCTTCGTCATATTTTTCTCGGTTGTGCTATTTAAAGAACAAGACTATCCCTTTACTGTGGCATCCTATTTGCAGTGACTCGCATGGTCACCGAGAGTAGCTTAGAGAACGGTGCAGTGAGTATATAATAACAAACAATTAAATAATTGTAGTACAGCGGCGCTGGCATGCGCTTTGCCGGCACCCACACGGTTGAAAAGCTTCCCAGCAGCTGATCGACGGCCAGTAAGCTCCGGCTTATCTCTTGGCTTGTGGCAAACTTTGAGGAGCCGGATTCTGTACTCTGCTTACTGAAAGTGGATACAAGCTTGTCTTAAAGGCAGCTTGAGTTTGAGAAGATGAGGAACTTGATAGGTTTACCTGCCGCTCTTCGCGCCACTCTGGTTTACTCAATCAAGTTAAAGCAGTTCAAATCAACTGCAACAACAACTACAACATCCACAGCGTGCTCTAATTGGGTTCATACTTACTGCAGCACCACCTACACGCTGACTACCTCAACTACGTCAATCACGACCCCACTTATACTCTCCTCCTCTCTGAGAGGTAGTGTATGTACCACAAGCAGCAGTACATTACAAAGTAGTGCAATTACTTGTATTATAGCGAACCCCATTCCCGCTGCTGCCTTGCAGAAACCCACCCTCAGGCAGAAAAATAAAGGGTCCACAGAGAAACAGGCGCTTTCCTGTCTCCTTCAATCGACAAGTGGAAGCTTCCAAGCTTAAATAATCATTTCCAACTCCTGGCTGACGAGGATGGCATGGATGTGATCGAACACCCCATCGTTGATGAGGGAACTGCTGACGAAGACGATCAGACTGCACGTCCAAAGTCGCGCTAAGCCGCGCCGCCAAAAGGGGTGAATCTTCCCTGCAGTTGATACCAGCAAAACAACCTACCGTCACGACAAATCTCCTTGATAAGAGACTCTTACTCTGTCACGTTACTTTACTTTATGTTTACCCCGCAAACTAACCAAACAAACATTGTGGAAATAATAGTAAACAAAAATTAATGAGAGTAGCCATGACACTCAGAGATAACGATGTGGAGCCACGGATTCTCACTTTTTTTATTGAATCTACTCTTAATTTTGAGACAACCAAGAGACCAACGATAGCCTGGTAAAGTAGTTTTTCTTCTGTTCTGCGATTACTTCTTTGACTGGTAGAATGTTAAAGCCGCGGTGTATGTTTT
>NW_024572954.1:0-3390 GCF_018153835.1 Drosophila eugracilis | reverse complement strand
AACTTAAATTAGAAAACAAAGTTTAATAAGTATATTTGGATAACGGGTAATGCGTCATCCATCTTCCTCGAAAAAATGGATCAAAATTCGCAATTTTAGCTGTGAACAGCTTGAGCTAGAAACCAATCAAGCGAACGAACGCAGAGATATGCCATTCAGATCTATATAGCAATCCGCTGGCTTACTATAAGAATAATACTGCAACTTAAACAGGCGTAAAACAAAGGAAAATCAGGTTGGGCATATTTGAAAACGGTACATCGTCCACATTTTCTAGAAATGGATCAAAACCCTAATGTGAATCAGTTTCGGAGAAATTTAACAAGGAACCGAACGAGATAGATGCCATTCCAGATCTTCGAGAAACTATTGGGCTTAGTTATAGCATAATACAGTAACCTAAATTGGAAAATGTGGAAAACTTAAGTTGTATATATATTTGGGATAACGGTTAGCCGGGTCCATTTTCGTGAGAAATGGACCAAACTAAGCAATTTTAGCCGTGAACGCAGCTTTGTTGAAATCTTTAACAAGCGAACTGAAACGAGACATGCCATCTCATATAGATTCGGAGAAACCATTACTATTATAGCAATAATACTCGCAAACTTGCAAACGATACGAAGGAAAATTTTCCTTGGCTTGCTCAGATTGATGTATCTGTAATATTGTCCATTTTCGCGAAATGGATCAAATCTTCGCACTCTTAAAGCCGTGAATGCAGTTTTGCTAGAAAAAATGAAGTATCGAACCGAGATATTAATAATTCTCAAGACATCTGAGTCAACTATTGGCTTAGTTGAGGTTAATGCTTTATACTGCAACTTGAATAAGGAAAAATGGGAAAATTTATAGGTTAAGATATTTGATAATTGGAAAATATTGTCCCATTTCGTTATAAAATTTCTGCATCAAAATCTCAAGTAAATTTTACTAAATGTGCTTTGTTAGAAATTTCAATAATAGGGAACCTGAACTGAGACATGCCATTCCAGATTCGAGAAAACCATTACTTATTATAGAGGAGCAATAATACACGCAACTCAAACTAGGAAAATCGGAAAATTTAAGTTCGGACATTTGATAACTTTATAACATTGTCCATTCAAGTGAGAAAAGACTGTACTACGCACCTTAGCTGTGAATGCCTTGTTAGAAATTTAACAAGGAATCGAACGAGATATTACCATCTGTGATTCTAGCAACTATTTTTTTTTTTTTTTTTTTCATGAGTGGATCAAAAATTCGCAATTTTAGCTGTGAATGTGCAGTTTTGTTAGAAATGTAAGGAACGGAACGAGAGTATGCTACCTCCAGATTCGGAGTAACCAGTTGGCTTAGTTATAGCAATAATACCGCAAACTTGAATTAAAAAAAATGGGAAAATTCGAAGCTAAGGATATTTGATAACGCTAATATTGTCCATTTCTGCGAGAAATGGATCAAAATTCGCAATTTTAGCTGTGAATGCAGTTTTGTTAGAAATTTAACTTAAGGGAATCGAACGAGACATTACACTCCAGATTCGGAGTAACTATTGGCTTAGATATATCAATAATACTGCAACTCAAATTAGAAAAAATGGGAAAATTTAAGTTGGCATATTTGATAACGGTTAATATTGTCCATTTTCGCGAGAAATGGATCAAAATTCGCAATTTTAGCTGTGAATGCAGTTTTGTTAGAAATTTAAGAAGGAATCGAACGAGATATGCCATTCCAGATTCGAGTAACTATTGGCTTAGTTATAGCAATAATACTGCAACTTAAATTAGAAAAATGGGAAAATTTAAGTTGGCATATTTGATAACGGTAATATTGTCCATTTTGCGGAGAAATGGATCAAAATGGGCATTTTTAGCTGTGAATGCAGTTTTGTTAGAAATTTAGCAAGGAATCGAACGAGATATGCCATTCCAGATTCGAATAACTCCTGGCTTAGTTAAAGCAATAATACTGCAACTTCTAAATTAGAAAAAATGGGAAAATTTAAGTTGGCATATTTGATAACGGCAATATTGTCCATTTTCGCGAGAAATGGATCAAAATTCGCAATTTTAGCTGTGAATGCAGTTTTGTTAGAAATTTAACAAGGAATCGAACGAGATATGCCAATCCAGATTCGAGTAACTATTGGCTTAGTTATAGCAATAATACTGCAACTTAAATTAGAAAAAATGGGAAAATTTAAGTTGGCATATTTGATAACGGTAATATTGTCCATTTTCGCGAGAAATGGATCAAAATTCGCAATTTTAGCTGTGAATGCAGATTTGTTAGAAATTTAACAAGGAATCGAACGAGATATGCCATTCCAGATTCGAGAAACTATTGGCTTAGTTATAGCAATAATACTGCAACTTAAATTAGAAAAAATGGGAAAATTTAAGTTGGCATATTTGATAACGGTAATATTGTCCATTTTCGCGAGAAATGGATCAAAATTCGCAATTTTAGCTGTGAATGCAGTTTTGTTAGAAATTTAACAAGGAATCGAACGAGATATGCCATTCCAGATTCGAGTAACTATTAGCTTAGTTATAGCAATAATACTGCAACTTAAATTAGAAAAAATGGGAAAATTTAAGTTGGCATATTTGATAACGGTAATATTGTCCATTTTCGCGAGAAATGGATCAAAATTCGCAATTTTAGCTGTGAATGCAGTTTTGTTAGAAATTTAACAAGGAATCGAACGAGATATGCCATTCCAGATTCGAGTAACTATTGGCTTAGTTATAGCAATAATACTGCAACTTAAATTAGGAAAAATGGGAAAATTTAGGTTGGCATATTTGATAACGGCAATATTGTCCATTTTCGCGAGAAATGGATCAAAATTCGCAATTTTAGCTGTAAATGCAGTTTTGTTAGAAATTTAACAAGGAATCGAACGAGATATAGGCCATTCCAAGATTGGAGAAACTATTGGCTTAGTTATAGCAATAATACTGCAACTTAAATTAGAAAAAACTCTGGGAAAATTTGAAGTTGGCATATTTGATAACGGGTAATATTGTCCATTTTCACGAGAAATGGATCAAAATTCGAAATTTAGCTGTGAATGCAGTTTTGTTAGAAACTTAACGTGGAATGGAACGAGATATGCTATTCCAGATTCGAGAAACTATTGGCTTAGTTGTAGGAAGAAGACTAAAACTTAAATTAGAAAAAATGGGAAAATTTTAGGTTGGCATATTTGATAACGGGGTTGTGACTTATCCATTTTCAAGTGAGAAATGAGACTCAAAATTCGCAATTTTAGCTGTGAATGCAGTTTTGTTAGAAATTTAACAAGAGAATCGAACGAGATATGCCATACCAGATCCGAGTAACTATTGGCTTAGTTATAGCTAATAATACTGCAACTTAAATTAGGAAAAAAATGGG
>NW_024572953.1:0-6166 GCF_018153835.1 Drosophila eugracilis | reverse complement strand
CAGGCAGCGAAGGAGCGGCAGGCGGCAGGCGGCAGGCGGCAGGCGACACAGCAACGGCAGGTGAGCGGCAGGCGGCGGGCGGCAGGCGGCGGGCGGCGGGCGGCGGGCGGCAGGCGGCGGCGGCAGGCGGCAGGCGGCAGGCGGCAGGCGCGGGCAGAAGCGGCAAGGAAACAGGCACAGAGCAGCCCAGGCGGCAGGCGGCAGGCGGCAGGCGGCAGGGCGGCGGGCAGCAGACGGCAGGCGCAGGCAGGCGGCGGGCGGCAGGCGGGCGGGCAGGGGCGGGGCGGCAGGCGGGAGGCGACGGGCGGCAGGCGGACAGGCGGCAGGCGGCAGGCGGCGGGCGGCGGGCGCCCAGGCGGCAGGCGGCAGGCGGCAGGCGGCGGGCAGGCGGCAGGCGGCGGGCGGCAGGCGGCAGGCGGCAGGCGGCAGGCGGCAGGCTGACAGGCGGCAGCGGGCAGCAGGCGGCAGGCTGGAGGCGGCAGGCTGACCCAGGCGGCAGGCACGGGCAGCAGGCGGCAGGCGGCAGGCGGCAGGCGGGACAGGCAAGCGGCAGGCGGCAGGCGACAGGCAACGGGCAACGGCGGCAGGCGGCCGGCGGCCAGGCGGCAGGCGGCAGGCGGCCGGCGGCAGGCGGCAGGCGGCAGGCGGCGGGCTGAGGCGGCGGGCAGCAGGCGGCAGGCGGCAGGCGGCGGCGCGGCGGCAGGCGGCCCAGGCGACAGGCGGCAGGCAACAGGCGACAGGCGGCAGGCAACACGGAACAGGCAACAGCAGCGGCAGGCAGCAGGCAGGCGGCAGGCGGCAGGCAGGCAACAGGCGGCGGCAGGCGGCAGGCGGCAGGCGGCAGGCGACAGGCGGCAGGCGGCAGGCGGCAAGGCGGCAGGCAGCAGGCAGCAGGCGGACAGGCGGCAGGCAGACGGCAGGCAGCAGGCAGCAGGCAACAGGCAACAGGCAGCGGCGGCAGGACAGGACAGGCAACAGGCGGCAGGCAGCAGGCGGCAAGCAGCAGGCAACAGACGCAACAGGCAACAGGCAACAGGCAACAGGCAACAGGCAACAGGCAACAGCGGCAACGGGCAGCAGGCAACGGGCGAACAGGCGGCAGGCGGCAACAGGCAGGCCAGGCAACAGGCAACCGGCAGCAGGCAACAGGCAACAGGCAGCAGGCAACAGGCAACAGGCACAGGCAGCAGGCAGCAGGCAGCAGGCGGCAGGCGGCAGGCGGCAGACGGCAGGCTGACAGGCAGGGCAACAGGCAACAGGCGGCAGGCAGGCAGCAGGCAACAGGCGGCAGGCGGCAAGCGGCACACAGGCGGCGGGCACGGGCAGACAGGCGGCAGGCGGCAGGCGGACAGGCGGCAGGCGGCAGGCAACAGGCGGCAGGCGACGGGCCCAGCAGGCGGCAACAGGCAGCAGGCAACGACAAACAGGCAACAGGCGGCAAGCGGCAGGCGAACAGCAGGCAACAGGCAACAGGCAGCAGGCAGCAGGCAGCAGGCAGACAGGCAACAGGCAAAGGCAAAGGCAACAGGCTGACAGGGCAACAGGCAACAGGCGGGGCAACAGGCAACAGGCAACAGGCGGCAGGCGGCAGGCGGCAACAGGCTGACAGGCGGCAGGCAGCAGGCAACGGCAGCTAGGCGGACGGCTTGACAGGCAGCAGGCGGCAGCAGCGGCAGCAGGCACGGCAGGCAACAGGCAGGCAGCAGGCAGGCACGGCAGGCAGCAGGCGGCAGGCGGCAGGCGGCAGGCGGCAGGCGGCAGGCGGACAGGCAACGAGGCGACAGGCAACGGCAGGCAACAGAGCAACAGGCAACAGGCAACACAGGCAACAGGCAACAGGCGGCAGGCGGACAGGCGGGCGGGCGGCAGGCAACAGGCGGCGACAGGCGGCAGGCGGCAGGCCTGAGGCAGCGGCAGGCAACAGGCAGCAGGCGACAGGCAACAGGCAACAGGCAGCAGGCGGCAGGCAGCAGGCGGCAGGCGGCAGGCAACAGGCAACAGGCAACAGGCAACAGGCGGACAGGCGGCAGCAGGCAACAGGCGGCAGGCAGCCCGAGCTGACAGGCAGCGGGCGGCAGGCGGCAGGCAACGGGCGCAGGCAACAGGCAACAGGCAGGGCGGCAGGCGACAGGCCCAGGCGGCAGGCGGCAGGCGAGGCAGGCAACAGGCAGCAGGCGAAGGCAGGCGGCAGCAGGCGGCAGGCGGCAGGCGGCAGGCGGACAGGCGGCAGGCGGCAGGCGGCGGGCGGCAGGCGACAGGCGGCGGGCGGGCGGACGGGCGGCAGGCGGCAGGCGGCAGGCGGCAGGCGGACAGGCGACAGGCGGACAGGCGGCAGGCGGCAGGCGGCAGGCGGCAGGCTGACCCGGCAGGCGGCAGGCGGCAGGCGGCGGCGGCAGGCGGCAGGCTGGCAGGCAGCAGGCGAAGGCAGGCGGCAGGCGGCAGGCGGCAGGCGGCAGGCGGCAGGCGGCAGGCGCCAGGCGGCAGGCGGCAGGCGGCAGGCGGCCAGGCGGCAGGCTGACAGGCAAGCGGCAGGCGGCAGGCGGCAGGCAAGGCAGGCGGCAGGCGGCAGGCGGCAGGCGGCAGGCGGCGGGCGGCGGGCGGCGGGCGGCAGGCGGACGGGCTGACAGGCGGCAGGCGGCGGGCGGCAGGCGGCGGGCGGCGGAGCGCTGACGGGCGGACCCGGGCGGCGGGCGGGCGGCAGGCCGGCAGGCGGCAGGCGGCAGGCGGACAGGCGGCAGGCCGGCAGGCGGCAGGCGGCAGGCGGCAGGCGGCAGGCGGCAGGCGGCAGGCGGCAGGCGGCGGGCGGCAGGCGGCAGGCGGCAGGCGGCAGGCGGCAGGCGGCGGGCTGACGGGCGGCAGGCGGCAGGCGACGGGCGGCAGGCGCTGAGGCGGCGGGCGGCAGGCGGCCCAGGCGACAGGCGGCAGGCGGCGGGCAGACAGGCGGCAGGCGGCAGACGGACCCAGAGGCAACAGGCGGCAGGCGGCAGGCGGCGGAGGCGGCTAGCGGCAGGCGAGCAGCGGCAGGCGGCAGGCGGCAGCCGAAGCAGGCAGCAGGCGGCAGGCGGCGGGCGGCAGGCGGCAGGCGGCGGGCGGCAGGCGGCAGGCGGCAGGCGGGGCGACAGGCGGCAGGCGGCCGGGCGGCAGGCGGCAGGCGGCGACAGGCGGCAGGCGGCAGGCGGCAGGCGGACAGGCGGCAGGCGGCAGGCGGCAGGCGGCAGGCGGCAGGCGGCGGGCGGCAGGCGGCAGGCGGCAGGCGGGCGGCAGGCGGCGGCAGGCGGCGGGCGGCGGGCGGACCGGGCGGCAGGCGGCAGGCGGCAGGCGGCGGGGCGGCAGGAGCGGCAGGCGGCAGGCGGCCCAGGCGGCAGGCGGCAGGCGGCAGGCGGCAGGCGGCAGGCGGCAGGCGGCGGGCGGCAGGCGGCAGGCGGCAGGCGGCAGGCGGCAGGCGGCAGAGGCGGCAGGCGGCAGGCGGCCAGGCGGCAGGCGGCAGGCGGCGGGCGGCAGGCGGCAGGCGGCAGGCGACGGCTGGCGGAGCGGCAGGCGGCAGGCGGCAGGCGGCCCAGGCGGCAGGCGGCTCAGGCGGCAGGCGGCAGGCGGCAGGCGGCAGGCGGCAGGCCGACGGCGAGGCGGGCGGGCGGCAGGCGGCAGGCGGCAGGCGGGCGGCGGCGGCAGGCGGCAGGCGGCGGGCGGCAGGCGGCAGGCGGCAGGCGGGGCGGCAGGCGGCAGGCGCCAGGCGGCAGGCGGCAGGCGGCAGGCGGCAGGCGGCAGGCGGCAGGCGGCAGGCGGCAGGCGGCAGGCGGCAGGCGGCGGCAGGCGGCAGGCAAACAGGCGGCAGGCGGCAGGCGGCAGGCGGCAGGCGGCCCAGGCCCAGGCGGCAGGCGGCAGGCGGCAGGCGGCAGGCAGCAGGCGGCAGGCGGCAGGCGGCAGGCGGCAGGCGGCAGGCGGCAGGCTGACAGGCGGCAGGCAGCAGGCGGCAGGCAGCAGGCAACAGGCCCCAGGCAGCAGGCAACAAGCAGGCAGGCAGGCAGGCAGCAGGCGGCAGGCAACAGGCGGCAGGCTGGCAGGCAGCGGGCGGCAGGCGGCGGGCAGCAGGCACGCCAGGCGGGCGGCGCAGGCGGCAGACGGCAGGCGGCAGGCGGCAGGCGGCGGCAGGCGGCAGGCGGCGGCAGGCACAGGCGCGCAGGCAGCAGAGCTGACAGGCGACAGGCAGCAGCCAGGCAGCAAGCCGGCAGGCGGCACAGGCAAGCAGGCAGACAGACGACCAGGCAGCAGGCGGCAGGCAGCAGGCAAGCAGGCAACAGGCAACAGAGCGGCAGGCGGCGGGCGGCAAGCGCAGGCGGCAGGCAACCCAGGCGGCAGGCAACAGGCAACAGGCAACAGGCGGCAGGCGGCAGGCGGCAGGCAGACAGGCAGCAGGCGGCAGGCGGCAGGCGGCAGGCGGCAGGCGGCGGCAGGCGGGCAAGCAGGCGGGGCGGCAGGCGGCAGGCGGCCAGGCGGCAGGCGGCAGGCGGCAGGCGGCAGGCGGCAGGCAGCAGGCGGCGCAGGCGGCAGGCGGCAGGCCGAGCAGGCCCAGGCGGCAGGCGGCAGGGGACAGGCGGCGGGCAAGGCAGCAGGCGGCAGGCGGCAGGCGGCAGGCTGCAGGCGGCAGGCGGCGGGCGACAGGCGGCAGGCGGCAGGCGGCAGGCGGCGACGGCTCAGGCGGCAGGCGGCAGGCGGCAGGCGGCAGGCGGCAGGCGGCAGGCGGCGGGCGGCAGGCGGCGGCAGGCGGCGGGCGGCAGGCAGCAGGCGGCAGGCGGCAGGCGGCCGGAGAGGCGGAGGCGGCAGGCGGCGGGCTGACAGGCGGCAGGCGGCAGGCGGCAGGCGGCAGGCGGCAGGCGGCAGGCGGCAGGCGGCAGGCGGCAGGCGGCAGGCAGACGGGCGGCAGAGCGGACAGGCGGCAGGCGGCAAGCGGCAAGCTGACAGGCGGCAGGCGGCAGGCAACAGACGCAGGCAACAGGCAACAGGCGGCAGGCAACAGGCAGCAGGCAGCAGGCGGCAGGCGGCAGGCGGCAGGCAGCAGAGCAACAGGCACGGCAGGCGGCAGACGGCCGGCACGGGCAGAGGCGGCGGGCGGCAGGCGGCAGGCGGACAGGCGGCGGGCGGCAGGCGGCAGGCGGCAGGCGGCAGGCGGCAGGCAGGCAGGCACAGGCAGACAGGCAACAGGCGGCAGGCGGACAGGCGGCAGGCGGCAGGCGAAGCAGGCGACAGGCGGCGGGCGGCGGGCGGGCGGCAGCGGCAGGCGGCGGGCTGGCAGACGGCAGGCGGCCCAGGCGGCAGGCGGCAGGCGGCAGGCGGCAGGCGGCAGGCGACGGGCGGCAGGCGGCAGGCGGCAGAGCGACAACGGCAGCAGGCAACAGGCGGACAGGCGGCAGGCGGCAGGCGGCAGACGGAAGACCACAGGCGACGCAGGGCGACAGGCGGCAGGCTGACAGGCGGCAGGCGGCAGGCCGCAGCGGCAGGCGGCAGGCGGCAGGCGACGGGCGGCAGGCGGCAGGCGGCAGGCGGCAGGCTGACAGGCAACAGGCGGCAGGCGGCGGAGCGGCAGGCGGCAGGCGGCAGGCTGACCCAGGCGGCAGGCGGCAGGCAGGCGGCAGGCGGCGGGCGGCGGCGGGCGGCAGGCGGCGGGCGGCGGGGCGACAGGCTGGCAGGCTGGCTGCAGGCGGCAGGCAGGCAGCGGCAGGCGGCAGGCGACGGGCCCAGGCGGCAGCCCCCAGGCGGCGGGCGGCAGGCGGCGGGCGGCGGGCGGCAGGCGGCAGGCGGCAGACGCAGGCGGCAGGCGACAGCGGCAGGCGGCGGGCGGCTGGAAACGGCAGGCGGCGCAGGCGGCCCAGGCGGCAGGCGGCAGGCGGCAGGCGGCAGGGCGGCAGGTGACAGGCGGCAGGCGGCAGGCGGCAGGCGGCAGGCGGCAGGTAACAGGCAACAGGCTTGGCTGGAAACTGGCAGGCAACAGGCAACAGGCAGCTAGGCAACAGGCGGCAGGCTTGGCTGGAAGCGGCAGGCAGCAGGCAACAGGGCAACAGGCGGCAGGCTAAGGCACAACTTGTTTCTTTAATAGGCAAAGCAGGCAACAGGCAACAGGCAGCAGGCAGCAGGCGGCAAGGAAACGGCAAAGCAAGCAGGCAACAGGCAG
>NW_024572952.1:0-5765 GCF_018153835.1 Drosophila eugracilis | reverse complement strand
GCAGGCAGCAAGGCAGCAGGCGGCAGGCAGCAGAAGGCGGCCGGGCGGCGGGCTGACAGGCAGCAGGCCGAGGCTGACAGGCCGGCAGACCCCGAAGCAGACGGCAGGCCCCGGCAAACAGCAGGCGCATGGGCAACAGGCAACAGGCTGACAGAGCCTTTGTAGCGGGCGGCAGGCTGACAGGCGAGCAGGCGACAGGCAGCAGGCGGCGGGCCGGCGAGCGGCAGGCGGCAGGCGGGGCGGCGGGCGGCAGGCGGCGGGCGGCGAGGCGGCAGGCAGCAGGCTGACAGGCGAAGAACGGGCAGCGGGCAGCAGGCTGACTTGGGCAGCAGGCGACGGGCAACGGGCGGCGGGCTGACGGGCAGGCGGCGGGCGGCAGGCTGACAGGCGACAGACGACGGGCGGCGACGGGCGGCGAGACTGAACGGGCTGACTGAGGCGGCGGGCTGACGGGCGGCGGGCGGCGGGCGGCGGGCGAGCGGGCGGCAGGCAAAAGGCGGGAGCGGCAGGACAACAGAGCAACAAACAGCAAACAGCAAACAACAAACAGCTTTCAAACTTCTAACAAACAACAAACAACAAACAACAAGCAACAAGCAACAGGCAACAGGCAACAAGCAACAAGCAACAAGCAACAAACAATAAGCGGCAACAAGCAACAAGCAACAGGCAACAAGCGGCAGGCAGACGGGCAGGACTGACAGGCGAGCAGCGCAGGCGGCGGGCTGAACAGGCAACAGGCGGTAGACAACAGGCAACGGGCAAACAGGCAAGCGGGCTGACGGGCAGCAGAGCTGACGAACAGACAGACAGGCAGACAAACCAACGGGCGGCAGGCAGCAGGCGGCAGGCGGCGAGGCAACAGGCAACAGGCAACAGGCAACAGGCAACCAGGCAGCAAGCAATAGGCAACAGAAGCAACAAAGCAACAGAGCAACCGAGCAACAGGCAACAGGCCAACAGAGCAACACAGGCAACAGGCAACAGGCAACAGGCAACAGGCAACAGGCACACAGGCAACAGGCAAGCAGGCGGCAGGCAGCAAGCGACAGGCAGACAGAGCAACAGGCCCGGCAGGCAGCAGGCGGCAGGGCAGCAGGCAGCAGGCAGCAGGCAGCGGGCAGCAGGCAGACAGGCAAGCAGAGCAACCCGGGCTGACCAGGCGAAGCAGGCAACGGGCAAGCAGGGCGGCTGGAGCGGCACAGGCAGCAAACTAACAAACACAACAGGCAACAAACTAACAGGCAACAGGCAAACAACAAACAAGCAACAGGCAACAGGCAAAGGCAACAAGCAACAGGCAACAGACAACAAACAGGCAAGCAAGCAGGCAACAGGCAACAGACAAACAGGCAACAGGCAAGGCAGCAAGCAGCAGACAACAGGCAGCAGGCAACAGGCAGCAGGCAGCAGGCAGCAGGCAAGCAGGCAACAGGCAACAGGCAACAGGCGACAGGCAACAGGCAACAGGCAACAGGCAGCAGGCAACAGGCCAGGCAAACTAACAGGCAACAGGCCAACCCCAGGCAACAGGCAACAGGCAACAGGCAACAGGCAACAGGCAGGCGGCAGGCGGCAGGCAGAAGCAGGCGGCAGACGGCAGCAGGCAACAGGCAACAGGCAAAGGCGGCAGGCAACAGGCAGCAGGCGGCGGCAGGCCGGGCAACCCAGGCAACGGGCAACAGGCAGCAAGGCAACAGGCAACAGGCAACCCAGGCAACAGGCAACAGACAGGCAGCAGGCAGCAGAGCAACACAAACAGCAACAGGCAACCCAGGCAAGGCAACAGGCAACAGGCAACAGGCAACAGGCAACAGGCAACAAGCAACAGGCAACAGGCAACCTCAGGCAACAGGCAACAGGCAGCAGGCTGACAGGCAGCAGGCAGCAGGCAACAGGCAACAGGCAGCAGGCGGCAGGCAACAGGCAACAGGCAACAGGCAGCAGGCAACAGGCAACAGGCGGCAGGCAACGGGCCCAGGCAACCGGGCAGCAGGCGGCAGGCAACAGGCGGCAGGCAGGCAGGCGGCAGGCAACAGGCAGGCAGCAGGCAGCGGCAAGCGGCAGGCGGCAGGCGGCCCAGGCAGCAGGCAACAGGCAACAGGCAGCAGGCAACAGGCAACAGGCAACAGGCAACAGGCAACAGGCAACAGGCAACAGGCAACAGGCAACAGGCAACAGGCAACAGGCAAGCAGGAGCAACAGGCAACAGGCAACAGGCAACAGGCAACAGGCAACAGGCAACAGGCAACAGGCAACAGGCCAGGCAACAGGCAGCAGGCAACAGGCAACAGGCAACAGGCAACAGGCAACAGGCAGCAGGCAGACGGCAGGCAGCAGGCAACAGGCAACAGGCAACAGGCAGCAGGCGGCGGCAGCAGGCAACAGGCAGGCAACAGGCAGCAGGCAGGCAACAGGCAACAGGCAACAGGCAGCAGGCAACAGGCGGCAGGCAAGCTTAGGGCAACAGGCAACAGGCAACAGGCAACAGGCAGCAGGCAACAGGCAACAGGCAGCAGGCAACAGGCAACAGGCAACAGGCAACAGGCAGGCTGACAGGCAGCAGGCAGCAGGCAACAGGCAGGCAAGCAGGCAACCCAGGCAACAGGCAAGCAGGCAACAGGCAACAGGCGACAGGCAACAGGCAACAGGCAACAGGCAGCAGGCAACAGGCAACAGGCAGGCCGGCGGCAGGCAGCAGGCAACAGGCAACAGGCGGCAGGCAACAGGCAGCAGGCAGGCAGGCAACAGGCCGCAGGCAGGCAGGCAAGCAGGCAACAGGCAACAGGCGGCAGGCAACAGGCAACAGGCAACAGGCAACAGGGCAACAGGCAACAGGCAACAGGCAACAGGCAACAGAGCAGCAGGCAACAGGCAACAGGCAACAGGCAACAGGCAACAGGCAGCAGGCAACAGGCAACAGGCAGCAGGCCCCAGGCAGACGGCAGGCAACAGGCAACAGGCAACAGGCAACAGGCAACAGGCAACAGGCAACAGGCAACAGGCAACAGGCAGCAAGCAACCCAGGCAACAGGCAACAGGCAACAGGCAACAGGCAACAGGCAACAGGCAGGCAGCAGGCAGCAGGCCAGACAGGCAACAGGCAACAGGCAACAGGCAACAGGCAACAAGCTAACAGGCAACAGGCAGCAGGCAGCCAGGCGGCAGGCGGCAGGCAGCAGGCGGCAGGCGCTGACAGGCGGCAGGCAGCAGGCGGCAGGCGGCAGGCGGACGGGCGGCAAGGCGGCGGGCACAGGCTGGCAGGCAGCAGGCGGCAGGCGGCGGGCGGCAGGCGGCAGGCGGCAGGCGGCAGGCGGCGGGGCGGACAGGCGGCAGGCGGCAGGCGGCAGGCGGCAGAGCGGACAGGCGGCAGGCGGCGGCAGGCAGCAGGCAGACAGGCGGCAGGCGGCAGGCTGACAGGCAGCAGGCAGCAGGCGGCAGGCGGCACGGCAGCAGGCTGGCAGGCGACAGGCGGCAGGCGGCAGACACACAGGCAGGCAGGCGGCAGGCAGCAGGCGGCAGGCGAGGCAGCAGGCAAGCAGGCGGCAGGCAGGCGGCGGACGGGCGGCAGGCGGCAGGCGGCAGGCGGCAGGCGGCAGGCGGCAGGCGGCAGGCGGCAGGCGACGGGCGGCAGGCGGCGCAGGCGGCAGGCGGCAGGCGGCAGGCTGACAGGCGGCAGGCGGCAGGCGGCAGGCAGGCAACAGGCAGCAGGCAACAGGCGGCAGGCAGGGCAACAGGCGGCAGGCGGCCGGGCGGCAGGCGGCAGGCTGACAGGCGGCAACGGACGGCAGCAGGCGGCAGGCAACAGGCGGCAGGCACAGGCAGCAGGCAACAGGCAGCAGGCAACAGGCAACAGGCAACAGGCAACAGGCAGCAGGCTGACAGGCGACAGGCAACCCAGGCAACAGGCAACAGGCAACAGGCAACAGGCAACAGGCATCAGGCAGGCGGCAGGCAACAGGCGACAGGCAACAAGCGGACAGGCAAGCAGGCAACAGGCAACAGGCAACAGGCAACAGGCAACAGGCAACAGGCAGCAGGGCAACAGGCGGCAGGCAACAGGCAACAGGCAACAGGCAGGCGGCAGGCAACAGAGCAACAGGCAGGCGGCAGGCGGCAGGCAACAGGCAACAGGCAACAGGCAGCAGGCAGCAGGCAACAGGCGACAGGCGGCAGGCGGCAGGCGGGCAGGCGGACGCGGCAGCAGGCAACAGGCAACAGGCGACAGGCGGCAGGCGGCAGGCAACTGAGGCTGACAGGCGGCGGGCGGCAGGCGGCAGGCGGGCAGACAGGCGGCAGGCGGCAGGCGGCGGGCTGACAGGCGGCAGGCGGCAGGCGACAGGCTGACAGGCGGCAGGCGGCAGGCGGCAGGCGGCAGGCGGCGGGCGAGCGGGCGGCAGGCTGACAGGCGGCAGGCGGACAGGCGGCGGGCAGCAGGCGGCAGGCAGCAGGCGGCAGGCAGACAGGCAACAGGCAGCAGGCGGCAGGCTGACAGGCGGCCAGGCGGCAGGCGACAGGCAGACAGGCGACAGGCAACAGGCAGACAGGCAACCCAGGCAACAGGCAGCAGGCACCACAGGCAGCAACAGGCAACAGGCAACAGGCAACAGGCAACAGGCAACAGGCAACAGGCAACAGGCGGCAGGCGGCAGGCAGACCCAGGGCTGACAGGCGGCAGGCCGCGGGCGAACAGGCGGCAGGCGGCAGGCGGCGCAGGCGGCAGGCGGCAGGCGGCGGGCGGCAGGCGGACAGGCGGCAGGCGGCAGGCGGCAGGCGGACGGCGGCCCAGGCAACCCAGGCAACGGCAACAGGCAACAGGCAGGCGGCAACGGGCGGACAGGCGGCAGGCGGGCTGACAGGCGGCAGGCGGCGGGCGGCACAGGCGGCAGGCGGCAGCAAGCGGCAGAGCGGACAGGCGGCAGGCGGCGGGCGGACAGGCGGCAGGCGGCCGAGGCGGCAGGCGGCAGGCGGCAGGCGGCGAAGGCGAGGCGGCAGGCGGCGAACTGACGGGCGGCAGGCGGCAGGCGGCAGGCGGCGGGCGGCAGGGCGGCAGGCAAGGACAGGCGGCAGGCGGCAGGCGGCGGGCGGGCAGGCGGCAGGCGGCAGGCGGCAGGCGGCGGGCGGCAGGCGGACAGGCAGCAGGCAACAGGCGGCAGGCGGCAGGCGGCAGGCGGCAACAGGCGGCAGGCGGCAGGCGCAGCAGGCAGCAGGCAAAACAGGCTAACAGGCAGACAGGCAACAGACAGCAGGCAGACAGGGCAGCAACGAGGCTTGCACAGCAGCAGGCGGCAGGCAAGCGGGCAAAAGGAACTGACGGGCAGAAGGCACCCCAGACTGACGGGCAAAGAAACAGGAACAGGCGGCGGGCCTGACGGCTGGCAGGCGGCAGGCAGCAGGCGGCGGAGCGGCAGGCCAGGGGGGCGCGGGCGGCGGGGGGCGGGAGACCGGCAGGCGGCAGCGCCGGCGAGGCGCGGGACGGGCGGCAGGGCTGACGGGCGGCGGAACTGAAAGGCGGCAGGCTGACGGGCGCCGACGGGGCGAGCGGAGCTGACGGGCAGACGGAGCAGCAGGCGGCAGAGCAACGAACTGACAGACGACGGGCGGCAGGCGCCCAGGCGAGCGGGCTGAGGCAGACGGCAGGCCCGGCGGGCTGACGGGCGGACGAACGTGCGACAGGCTGACGGGCGGCGACAGCAGACAAACGGGCTGACAGGCGGCAGGCTGACAGACGACAGGCGGCCCGGGCGGACAGGCGACGGGCGGCA
>NW_024572951.1:0-7034 GCF_018153835.1 Drosophila eugracilis | reverse complement strand
GACAAGAAAACAAAATTAAATTGTAAAATGTTCAACTTTTGCTAAATACTCTGCTATCTTATTTACTAGAAATTTATTAATAGATTAATTTAAAGAAAAATGAAGTCAACCCATAAAAATTTACAAAGATAATACAGGAGCAATCAGTAGGTTAAAAAACTGGTTCTGGCACAGATTTATGGGCTATTAAGCTGTCACATTAGTGATAAAAACATGGTTTCCCCCACTCCCAAACAAATTATCCGTCGTCTCCTGTGATAAGGATTCCCTCTCACCCTTTTAGTCAGTATGGATTCTGTCACAGAAATCATAAACCCATAAATTATAGTTTTTAAAATCAGTGCACGTGTTCAAAGAAGTAATAAAATGTGACAATTGTATCATGATTAGATTCCTGACCCTAATTAGGAGGATTGGGAACGTCTTAAGGGGTTGAATTTTCTCAAAACACATTGTCAATTTCTATATATGTAAGCCTCTGTCTTCGTGTGTGCGTGTGTATGGTTGAGTGGGAACCCCAGATGTGTGTGAAGAGGGTCGGATACTTATCACGATATTGAGAACCGATATACTTTCATGGACGCACTATAATAAAATTGTTAAGTGCATAGTCAAGTATAAGTCAATGTTTCAAGTTGTTTATTCAAATTTCAGATTTTTTAGATATTAATACTTTAAAACAAAAGGGACAGGGACTAAATAGTTTGCATTGCAGTCGTCGTTTCTTAACGCTCGCATATTTCACCGTAATAAAAATGTCAATATATATGTATACAGTTATTGGTAAACATGGACCAACTCAATGAACTGAAGAAGGAAAGGGATACAAGGAGTGTAACGTTGCAGTAATTGTTTTCTGAGAACATGTTTCTAAGACATTTCTATTCATATTACAAAATGTTTGGGATATCTGACTTTCAATATACATAGTTGAAAAACTGAATTGGATTGTTGGGAGCTCTAGGAGTATAACATATCTGTATGCCCTGTAAGTATAAAAAGGAGAGCAGTCAAATTGTTCAGCATCAGTTCGTCAGGGGCACCAAAATCACCATGAGCGTAATATCTGTGGAATTCGTCGATTCAATTCAGGCTTTGGAGAAACACGTAAAAATCAGGATCAGTAATTAGAAAAGGAACCCTTGCAGAAGCAAGAGCTTCAGGAGCCAAATAACAATGACATCTGGAAATATGTGAAACTTAAATTCGTCAAACATAAGTGTTTGTTTAAACGAGGAAAACGAATAATTTCAAAATTCAAAATTGATGATTTGTATTCTAATGGGAAAATTGATTTAAAACAATTTTTCCAAAGGCTTGAGATATAGGCCGGAATGCAAAACATAAAACAATTCCAATTGACACCCAGCGCACTGATTTTAAAGTCAGTATTACTACGAGAATTTAAAGAAATGGGCAAACGTAGAAGAAGAAGAAAAAAAAAGAACAAATAGCTCTACATTCAGAGGTGACCATAGTAGACAAAAACAATGAAAAAAAATATAAGACAAATCTTAAAAACATTTCATGATGATCCGATCGAAGGAGGCCATTCAGGAATAAGGAGAACATTATTAAAAATAAGACAACATTACTATTGGCATGTCAGACCTGTCAACACTCAAAGACAACCACTCATACAAGAACACCAATGACAATTACCGAGACACCCACATCAGCTTTTGACACGGTATTAATTGATACCATTGGCCCATTACCGCGTTCGGAGGAAGGAAACGAATACGCAGTCACAATTATTTGTGATTTAACTAAATACTTAGTAACAGTACCAATTCCGAATAAAAGCGCAAATGCCGTTGCGAAAGCAATCTTTGATAACTTTATACTCGTTTACGGCCCAATGAAGATTATTCTAACAGAAATGGGCACAGAGTATAAGAACAGTATAATAGGAGACCTTTGCAAATATATGAAGATTGACAAAATTTCATCGACTGCACACCACCTTAGGGACTATTGAACGCAGTCTCAGAACGTTTAACGAATATGTCCGTTAATATATTTCAAGTGACAATAGTGATTGGGACATATTGTTAAAATATTTTACCTACTGTTTTAATACTACACCATCAGTCACGCATAATTATTGTCCGTACGAATTAGTTTTTGGAAGACAGGCTCGAAAATTTATAGATATTTCTAAAATAAATCAAATAGAAATAATAGGAAATTAAGTTTAGGTTAGAATCAGCGTACAAACGTGCAAAAACCGTGCTAGAAAGGGAAAAAGAAAAGCGAAAACACTATACGACAAAGACGTAAATAACTTCGACCTAAAAATCGGAGACCAGGTTTTACTCAAGAATTAAACCGGTCACAAATTAGATCGAAATTATTTAGGACCATTTAAGGTCATAGGTATAGACGATAGGAAAATGTTAAAATCATAGACAATAAGAAAAAACAACAGATAGTAAGCAAAGGTAGGTTAAAACCATTCTTCAAATAATACAACATAATTAAACAAATATATATGTATATGTAAGAACATACAAAGCTCTCTTATATCGTTTAATTAATTCTTAATTTCTTTAAACTTTATATTATTTTAACACAAAAAAAAAAAAAAAAAAATAAGAACCCTCATAAAAACCATTTAAGACCCAACATATATCATATCATATCACATCATTCCATACAATTTCATTCAATTTTATTTTGATTTTATATTCATTCTTTTACAAATATTTTAGAATGACTTCATAAATATACGTCATTAATTTTAACGGAGGAGGTGTAGCGAGCGGAGTATATAATTTTAATTATATTTTAATTACATAAATATATACATTGTATGTGCACATACAAACTAACACATTCCTTCTCAAGTGTTCGGCCAACGAGCCATAAAATGCAGAGCATGCATTCCCACGGTGACGATTCGTGGTATATGCATACATAAGACAAATATGCCAATGCATGTATGTATATACTCCTATCGCTGCTCGCTTCAGTTTTTAGCCTCTAAGAAGAAATGTTAGCAAATAAAAGTTCAGTCGTGAACACCACTCAAGAAGATAATGTCTTATGATTCCTCCTGTCATTATAGTACCTTTAAGACGGATAAAATGCTTCTAGTATAATCATTATCAACGTCTAACCAGTTTCTCATGTGTGATTGTTTAATCGTATAAATATAATAATCAGGAGTTACTTATATTTAAGCTAGTGTAAATATGATATGACGTATAGTATATAATACTAGAATAACCTATTGTGGACAAGACTTAATCAATATCGATTGTGATGAAGCTTACATCTTCTCCTTACCGACAAACCTTGGAGTAAGTAGATTAACTTTTCCGATCTTCGAAACTCAACATGGTAGCAGAGCAAGGTTCATTAAAAAAGAGAAAAAGGAAAGGAAAAGTGAATAGACTTGGTATAAAATAAAAAACAGTTTGAATAAAAGTTTTCCAGAATCTTAGTCCCTGTGAAGACCTGAACTCATACACAAAAATCTACGGCAAAGTGGCTCATGGAACAAACAGATTAAAACTGAAAACTTATTTTCAGTGAAAGCGTGAGCAAAAACATCTGCATTAAAGTGACCATGTGTAAAGGCATTAAATTAAATCGATCATCGTAAAAAGCAAATACTTACATATATTACAGAGGAAGACTAAATGCAATAAAAGTGCTTTTTGTGTAAAAGACTTTAAAAATAAGAAAAAAATGTAGAAAAAACAAAAAACTGATCAATGCAAGGTGAAGCTATAAAAATTGAAAAAGACTTAGACTCAAATATAGACACCAGAAAAAAAATGCTGTAATAATCAAGGAAATCAAGCGTGCCAAATTGCTATTCAAACTGGACAAAACAGAGGGTTTCATCACAACCTGGGCAGTGGAAAACGAGTAAATTTTCATGGAAGATCACGAGGCTACATCAGAGGCACGGGATCTCACCGAGGATACGTGGACGAGACTTCAGGTAACGAATCGATCCTACAGCTAATGGACCAAGTGGATGTTACCTTGAGGACTCAAGCGGAAATGGATATCAACTATATTGGATTTTGGACAGCGGCTGTACGGACCATATAATCAAAAGCGATCAATATTTCGTGGGTTATCAAGATCTCCAAATTGCTGTTGATGTTAAGTTGGTAATATAAAACTAACTTTTAAAACTGACTATAAAAATAAAACTCTAAAGTTAAAAAATGTTTAATATGTAATGGAATTCGGGAGAATTTATGAAGCGTGTCAAGAATAACGAAAAACAAAAAAATGCAAAATTATAATATATGATCAAAATAATGAATTAGTAGTCGTAGCTAATAAAGTAAACAACTTGTATGTGATAAAAGGTATAATCGTTAATTATTAGAAGGTTTGCCAGATAAGCTAGAAAAAACTGAGATGAAGTGTGCCAACTGCTTACAATCTAAAATGTCCAATAAGCCATTTTAAAATAATAGAATAAAATCTAAAGAAATTCTCGAAACAATTCATACAGATTTAAATGGACCGCAACTGCAGGATATGGCGGAGAATAATATTTTCTAACATTCGTAGATGATTATAGTAAGTGCACTAGGCAATATTGTATCAAAAATAAATAAGACACGGTAAATTGATTCAAAGATTATATAAACTTCGTAGAAAACAAATTTACCAGATGTGTGAAGTAAATAAAAGTTCAGTAAAGTTAGTTTAAAGAAAGTTTTTCTATGAAAGATTTAGGAAAAATTACAAGCTATATTGGCATAGATGTAGACTATAATAATGAAGGAACTAAAATGACATTATGTCAAACGAAATATGATATATAAAGCCTGTTTTGAGGAGGGCATTCATTTATGCCACCTGTTTCAAAATATTTTGCATTGCATTTCTACAGCGATAAAGAAGAAATGTGTGGGTGCGAGCCGAGCGATCGTCGACTCGCGAGCGCTGGTCTCGGGTTGCCTTATAGATAACTGAGATAATTCAGCATACAGTGATGCTGAACAAATTGCAAACTATAATTTTGGTATTAGTTAGATGACTGCTCCCGACAGAGCCTTTAGCGGATAAATACAAAAAATACACCCATGGAAACCAATTTAAAGTTAGAACAAGCTTCTGAATCAACCGAACAAATTAAATATAGAAAAATATATATATATATATATAAAACTGGTTGGTAGATTTGGATTCCGCAGGAGATTGTGTTGATAGAAAATCAACGACGGGTTTTGTTATAAGGTTCCACGTAAACCCAATCTTCTGGAAGACAAGAAAACAAAATTAAATTGTAAAATGTTCAACTTTTGCTAAATACTCTGCTATCTTATTTACTAGAAATTTATTAATAGATTAATTTAAAGAAAAATGAAGTCAACCCATAAAAATTTACAAAGATAATACAGGAGCAATCAGTAGGTTAATAAAACTGGTTCTGGCACAGATTTATGGGCTATTAAGCTGTCACATTAGTGATAAAAACATGGTTTCCCCTACTCCCAAACAAATTATCCGTCGTCTCCTGTGATAAGGATTCCCTCTCACCCTTTTAGTCAGTATGGATTCTGTCACAGAAATCATAAACCCATAAATTATAGTTTTTAAAATCAGTGCACGTGTTCAAAGAAGTAATAAAATGTGACGATTGTGTCATGATTAGATTCCTGACCCCTACTAATTAGGAGGATTGGGAACGTCTTAAGGGGTTGAATTTTCTCAAAACACATTGTCAATTTCTATATATGTAAGCCTCTGTCTTCGTGTGTGCGTGTGTATGGTTGAGTGGGAACCCCAGATGTGTGTGAAGAGGGTCGGATACTTATCACGATATTGAAAACCGATATACTTTCATGGACGCACTATAATAAAATTGTTAAGTGCATAGTCAAGTATAAGTCAATGTTTCAAGTTGTTTATTCAAATTTCAGATTTTTTAGATATCAATACTTTAAAACAAAAGGGACAGGGACTAAATAGCTTGCATTGCAGTCGTCGTTTCTTAACGCTCGCATATTTCACCGTAATAAAAATGCCAATATATATGTATACAGTTATTGGTAAACATGGACCAACTCAATGAACTGAAGAAGGAAAGGGATACAAGGAGTGTAACGTTGCAGTAATTGTTTTCTGAGAACATGTTTCTAAGACATTTCTATTCATATTACAAAATGTTTGGGATATCTGACTTTCAATATACATAGTTGAAAAACTGAATTGGATTGTTGGGAGCTCTAGGAGTATAACATATCTGTATGCCCTGTAAGTATAAAAAGGAGAGCAGTCAAATTGTTCAGCACCAGTTCGTCAGGGGCACCAAAATCACCATGAGCGTAATATGTGTGGAATTCGTCGATTCAATTCAGGCTTTGGAATTGTTGACGGATATTGAAATCGGTGACCAAGACTCCGATGTGGTGGTCATCGAGACTCATCGGAGCCAAACTATGTAATGACTCTAGACGAGGAAGACACCATACACAGGAATCTGGGGGAAGTATTTGCACCCTACTCATTATCTACTCAAACGATTCCACAAGAGTTGAAATCACTCAAATGGGAAGATTTCCCATTTGGAGAAGAAACGATGGATGTACTTGGAAATGAGTTTTTGTATGAGCACTTTCAATGTACTCAAAGGATTGATATAGATGATCCAGAAGAAATTGTTTTTCCTGAAGATGACTACCTCTTTGACGACATAAGAGTGGATGATTTAGAAAATAAATATCTAGATTTAATGAAAGATGAAGACGACGAGTTTTTATTAAATGTTGCCAATAGCTTAGATATTTAAATAAAAAATTGTATAAAAATAAAATAAAATAAAAATATTTAAAATTCAAATGTAAAAATCTTTTATTTTTTCACGGCCCATATTAACTAAAATAAATAAAACAAATATTTACTTTATCAAGAAATGTGTTTATTTAATTATTTTCTTTATTATATAATGAAATCAATATTTAATAATCTGAAATAAAAGTTATATAGTCTGAAATACTTTTTGTATTGTTTATTTTCTTCTCATTCTATTTTCAAGATTATAATATATATTCATA
>NW_024572950.1:0-238 GCF_018153835.1 Drosophila eugracilis | reverse complement strand
GTGTGCACTGTAAATACACATGCCACTTTGAGAAAAGCAACTTCAGTGTGAGAGAAGCCAAATGCACCCTAACACCATGTGGGAAAAATTGCCTGTGCGAAGCCAGCACCGGCACCATGAGCCCATAGGCCCAGGACAACAGCAGCAGATACAAAGCGTGGGAGGCACGACCGCCACTGCGCCTTCGAGGGCGGGCGTCAGCGCAGATTAAGCCGTCGGCAACCAGCTGACGCAGACC
>NW_024572949.1:0-624 GCF_018153835.1 Drosophila eugracilis | reverse complement strand
TCATCGCAAAAAACTAAATTGCTGAAATCTCCAGAAGACTATAGGAGCTAGAAAGTTGAAATTCAGAAAGTATAATTTCTAGACGCTAGCGCATCTTATAGTGGTACTACTATCCAGCCACCCACCCATACGCCCTGAGGCTCAAAAGCCGGTTTTCGGATTTTCTAGAAAAGCTGATATCTCGGTAACTATAAAAGAGGAGAAGTTCGATTAGTCGTGTGGTTTTTTATGATGCTCCCAATGTGAATTGTTTTTTCCGATCAAGAAGCCACGCCCACTATAACGCCTACAAAACCCGAAAAACCAAAAATGCAAAATCTCAAAACTCAAGAGGCTAAGCGAAATTTTGCTTAGAAAGACGTATTTGGGAGGTGCCTGTGCAACTTGCCATGAAGTTGCATCCGGCCACGCCCACTCTTACGCCCACAAACCGCAAAAAACTGTGGCGTCTATAATATTATTATGAATGCCTTTTTTTGACCTTGCATAACTTATTTCTGTTAATATCTATCGATATACTAAAGATTTTTTTAAATCGGAACATTATTTCGCTATTTATTAAGAAAATAATGTTATAAGGCCCCACACGGGCAGTGACGTCACTATAAGCATACACAACAACTT
>NW_024572948.1:0-635 GCF_018153835.1 Drosophila eugracilis | reverse complement strand
TGGAATAAAAACCAAGAAAAATGAGCAATTTGTGTTTTGGCCTTTTTTCCAAAAATTGATGACCCCCGACCTGTCAAAAAGCAAAAAATTTGGACAAAATTAAATTTTTGACTTCAAGCACAAAAAGTTTATGGGGTGAAAGTAGAGGTCGACGCTGCAACAAAACAGTCTTTGGACTTAGCTCTAGGACTTGTTTTGGCTGAATTATGGAATAAAAACCAAGAAAATGAGCATGAAGCTTTTGGGCCTTTTTTCAAAACTTCAGGACCCCGACCTGTCAAAGCTTGAAAATTCTTTATCAACATTAGCCCTGACTTTTTTCCAAAAATTTATATGACCCCTGACCTGTCAAAAAGCGAAAATTTGGCCAAATATTAAATTTCCGACTTCGGCCACAAAAGTTTATGGGGTGAAAGTTAGAGGTCGAAAGCAGAATAAAACAGTCTTGGACTTAGCCTAGGACTTGTTTTTGGGCTGAATTATGGAATAAAAACCAAGAAAATTAGCAATTTGTGTTCATTCCTTTTTTCCAAAATTGATGACTTCGACCTATTTTTCAAAAATTTATGACCCCGATCTTGTCAAAAGCGAAAATTTAAGCCAAATATTAAATTTCCGACTTCGGCCACAAAAGT
>NW_024572947.1:0-220 GCF_018153835.1 Drosophila eugracilis | reverse complement strand
TTATGGAATAAAAACCAAGAAAATGAGCAATTTGTGTTTTAACCTTTTTCCTGAAAATTGATGACCACGACCATAATCAAAAAAAAGCAAAAAATTTGGACAAAAATTTAATTTCAAACTTCAAACCCACAAAAGTTTATGGGGTGAAAGTAAGGGTAGAAAGCTTTACTAAAACAGTCTTTTGACTTAGCTCTAGGACTTGTTTTGGCTAAATTATGGA
>NW_024572946.1:0-277 GCF_018153835.1 Drosophila eugracilis | reverse complement strand
AGTTTATGGGGTAAGTAGAGGTCTTCACAAAACAGTGCGAAACAGCTCAGGACTTGTTTGGCTGAATTATGGAATAAAGAAACCAAGAAAAATGACAATTTGTGTTTTATTGCTTTCAAAATTGATGACCCCCAAACCTGTCAAAATAACAAAGTTGGACAAAAGTTATTTCCGACTATTACAAAAGTTTATGGGGTGAGTGCACGTAAAAGCTACTAAAAATGGAGAATCTTTGACTTAGCTCTAGGACTTGTTTTTGGCTAGGTTATGGAATAAA
>NW_024572945.1:0-28012 GCF_018153835.1 Drosophila eugracilis | reverse complement strand
GGCGGCAGGCGGCCAGAGGCGGCAGGCGGCAGGCGGCAGGCGGCAGGCAGCAGACGGCTGCCGGGCGGCCCAGGCGGCAGGACGGCAGGCTGGCCCAGGCGGCCCGGAGCTGGCAGGCGGCAGGCGGCAGGCGGCAGGCGGCGGGCGGCAGGCGGCGGGCGGCGAGGCAGCAGGCGGCAGGCGCAGGCGGCAGGCAACAGGCAACAGGCAGCAGGCAACAGGCAACAGGCACCAGGCAACAGGCAAGCAGGCAGCAGGCAGCAGGCAACAGGCGGCAGGCGCGGCAAGGCAACAGGCAACAGGCAGCAGGCTGCAGGCGACAGGCAGCAGGCGGCTGAGGCAGGCGACAGGCGGCGGGCGGCAGGCGGCAGGCGGCAGGCGGCAGGCGGCAGGCGACAGGGCGGCGGGCGGCAGGCAGCAGGCGGCAGGCTGACAGACGGCAGGCGGCGGGCGGGGCGGGGCCGGGCCCGGCGGCGGCAGGCAGGCGGCAGGCGGCAGGCGGCAGGCGGCAGGCGGCAGGCGGCCAGGCGGCGGGCGGCAGGCAACAGGCAGGCAGGCTGGCAGGCGGCAGGCGGCCAGGCGGCACGGCGGCAGGCGGCGGGCGGACAGGCGGCCGGCAGGCGGCAGGCGGCAGGCGGCAGGCGGCCCGGGCGGCGGGCGGCGGCCGGCGGCAGGCGGCAGGCGGCAGGCGGCAGGCGGACGGGCGGCAGGCGGCTGGCAGGCGGCAGGCGGCAGGCGAACAGGCGGCGGACAACAGGCGGCAGGCGACAGGCGGCAGGCTGACAGGCGACAGGCAGGCAGGCGGCCAGGCGGCAGGCGGCGGGCAACAGGCGACGAGACGGCAGGGCGGCAGGCGGCAGGCAGCAAGGGCTGAGCGGCAGGCGGCGAGGCCGACAGGCGGCAGGCGGCAGGCGGCAGGCGGCAGGCGGCGGCGGCAGGCGGCAGGCGGCAGGCGGCGGGCCGGCAGGCTGGCGAGCGGCCCAGGCGGCGGGCGGCAGGCGGCAGGCGGCGGGCGACAGGCGGCAGGCGGCGGACAGGCGGCAGGCGGCAGGCCGGGCGGCAGGCGGCAGGCGGCAGGCTGGCAGGCGGCAGGCGGCAGGCGACAGGCAACAGGCAACAGGCAACAGGCAACAGGCGGCAGGCTACAGGCAACAGGCAACAGGCAACAGGCAACAGGCAACAGGCAACAGGCGGCAGGCGGCGGCAGGCGGCAGCAGGCGGCAGGCGGCAGGCGGCAGGCGGCAGGCGGCAGGCGGCAGGCGGCAGGCGGCAGGCAGGCGCAGGCAGCAGGCAGCAGGCGGCCCAGGCGGCAGGCAGCACAGGCGGCAGGCAGACAGGCGAGCAGGCGGCAGGCGGCAGGCAACAGGGGCAACACAGGCAACAGGCAACCCAGGCAACAGGCAGACAGGCTGGCAGGCAGCAGGCAGGCCCAGCAGGCGGCAGGCAGCGGCAGGACGGCAGGCTGACAGGCGGCAGGCAACAGGCAGCAGGCAGCAGGCGGCAGGCAACAGGCAACAGGCAGCAGGTGGCAGGCGGCAGGCGGCAAGCAGGCGGCAGGCAGCAGGCAGCAGGCGGCAGGCTAGCAGGCGGCAGGCGGCAGGCGGCCCGGCGGGCGGCAGGCGGCAGGCAGCAGGCGGCAGGCGGCCGGGCGGCAGGCGGACAGGCAGCCACAGGCTGACAGGCGGCAGGCGGACAGGCGGCAGGCGGCAGGCGGCAGGCGGCAGGCGGACAGGCGGCAGGCGGCAGGCGGCAGGCAACAGGCGGCAGGCGGCAGGCGGCAGGCGGCAGGCAGCTGAGGCAGCAGGCAACAGGCAACAGGCAGCAGGCAGCAGGCGGCAGGCAACGGGCAGCAGGCAACAGGCAACAGGCAACAGGCTGCAACAGGCCCCGGCAGGCTGAACAGGCAGCAGGCAGCAGGCAACCTGGGCAACAGGCAGCAAGCAACAGGCAACAGGCAACAGGCAGCAGGCGGCAGGCGGCAGGCGGCAGGCGGCAGGCGGCAGGCGGCGGAGCAGGCGGCAGGCAACGGGCGGCCCAGGCGGCAGACGGCAGGCGACAGGCGGCAGGCAGCAGGCTGACAGGCGGCAGGCGGCAGGCGGAGGCGGCAGGCGGACAGGCGGCGGGCGACAGGCGGCAGGCGGACGAGGCGGCAGGCAGCAGGCAGCAGGCAGCAGGCGGCAGGCAGCAGGCAACAGGCAACAGGCGGCAGGCAGCAGGCAACAGGCGGCAGGCAGCAGGCAGCAGGCAGCAGGCAGCCCAGGCAACCCAGGCAACAGGCAAGCGAAGGCGGCAGGCGGCAGGCGGCAGGCGACAGGCGGCAGGCAGACAGGCAGCAGGCAGCAGGCAACAGGCTGAGGCGGCAGGCAACAGAGCAGCGGGCAAGGGCAGACGGGCCAGGCGACGCAGGGCAGACAGACGGGCGGACAGGCGGCAGGCAGGCGGCAGGCAGGCAGCGGCAGGCGGCAGAGGCGGCAGGCGGCAGGCGGCAGGCGGCAGGCGGCAGGCGGCAGGCGGCAGGCGGCAGGCAGGCAGGGCGACAGGCGGCAGGCGGCAGGCGGCAGGCGGCAGGCGGCAGGCAGCAGGCGGCAGGCGGCAGGCGGGCAGCAGGCGGCAGGCGGCAGGCGGCAGGCGGCGGCAACAGGCAACAGGCGGCAGGCAGCAGGCAACAGGCAGGCGGCAGGCGGCAGGCGGCAGGCAACAGGCAACAGGCAACAGGCAGCAGGCAACAGGCGGCAGGCGGCAGGCGGCAGGCTTGGCGGGGAACAGGCGACAGGCAACAGGCAACAGGCAACAGGCAACAGGCAGCAGGCAGCAGGCGGCAGGCGGCAGGCGGCAGGCGGCGGGCGGCAGGCGGCAGGCGGCGGGCGGACAGGCGGCAGGCAGCGGGCGACAGGCGGCAGGCGGCAGGCAGGCAGGCGGCAGGCGGCCGAGCGGCGGGCAGGCGGCAGGCGGCAGGCGACCCAGGCAACGGCAGGCGGCAGGCGGCAGGCGGCAGGCGGCAGGCAGCAGGCGGCAGGCGGCAGGCGGCAGGCGGCAGGCGGCAGGCGGCAGGCAGGCGGCTGGCGGCAGGCAGGCTTAGGCGGCAGGCAACAGGCAACAGGCAGCAGGCAGCAGGCGGCAGGCGGCAGGCGGACAGGCGGCAGGCAGCGGCAGGCGGCGACGGGGCGCCGGCTGACAGGCGGCAGGCGGCAGGCGGCGGCTGGAGGCAGACAGGCTGACAGGCGGCAGGCGGCAGGCGGCAGGCGGCAGGCGAACAGGCGGCAGGCGGCGGCAGCAGGGCGGCAGGCGGCAGGCGGCAGGCGGCACAGGCGGCAGGCGAGCAGGCTGGGCGGCAGGCGGCCCAGGCTGACGGGCGAACAACAGGCGGCAGGCGGCAACCAAACAACAAACAACAGGCAGCAGGCCAAAGCAGGCAGACTTAGCAGGCAACAGGCAACAGGCAGCAGGCGAACAGGCAACAAGCAGCAGGCGGCAGGCGCGGGCGGCAGGCGGCAGGCAGCAGGCGGCAGGCTGACACAGGCGGCAGGCGGCGGGCGGCAGGCGGCAGGCGGGCGGCAGGCGGCAGGCGGCAGGCACGGCAGGCGGCAGGCGGACAGGCGGCAGGCGGCAGGCGGACGGGCGGACAGGCGGCAGGCAGCAGGCGACAGGCAGGCGGCAGGCGGCGGGCGGCAGGCGGCGGGCGGCAGGCGGCAGGCGGCAGGCGGCGGGCGGCAGGCGGCAGGCGGCAGGCGGCGGGCGGACAGGCTGACAGGCGGCAGGCGGCAGGCGGCAGGCGGCAGGCGGACAGGCGGCAGGCGGCAGGCGGCAGGCGGCAGAGCAGAGGCGGCAACAGGGCAGCGGGCTGACCGGGCGGCCGCAGGCGGCAGGCGGCAGGCGGCAGGCGGCGGGCGGCGGGCAACAGGCGGCAGGCGGCAGGCAACGGGCGGCGGCGGCAGGCGGGCAGGCAACAGGCAACAGGCGGCGGGCAGCAGGCAGCAGGCAACGGGCAACAGGCAACAGGCAACAGGCAGCAGGCAGCAGGCAACAGGCGGCTGACAGCAGGCAACAGGCAGAAGCAGGCCCGGGCCAGGCAACAGGCAGCAGGCGGCAGGCGGCAGGCGGCTGGCAGGCGGCAGGCTGACGAGGCGGCAGGCGGCAGGCGGCAGGCGGCGGCCCAGGCGGCAGGCGGAAGCAGGCGGCAGGCGGCAGGCGGCAGGCGGCAGGCGCAGGCGGCAGGCAGGGCGGCAGGCGGCAGGCGGCAGGCGACGGGCGGCAGGCAGACAGGCGGCAGGCGGCAGGCGGCAGGCCGGCGGGCGGCCGGGCGGCGGGCTGACGACAGGCGGCAGGCGGAGGCGGACGGCGGCGGCGGCTGGCGGCAGGCGGCAGGCGGCAGGCGGCAGGCGGCAGGCGGCAGGCGGCAGGCGGCAGGCGGCAGGCGGCAGGCGGCAGGCGGCAGGCGGCAGGCGGAGGCGGCGGGCGGACAGGCGGCGGGCGGCAGGCGGCAGGCGGCAGGCTGACAGGCGGCAGGCGGCAGGCGGCGGGCCGGCGGGCTGACGGGCTGACGGGCGACCCGGGCGGCAGGCGGCAGGCGGACAGGGCGACAGGCGGCAGGCGGCGGGCGGCAGGCGGCCCAGGCGACGGGCGGCAGGCGGCAGGCTGCAGGCGGCAGGCGGCAGGCGGCGGGCGGCAGGCGGCAGGCGACAGGCGGCAGGCAGCAGGCGGCAGGCGGCAGGCGGCAGGCGGCAGGCGGCAGGCGGCGGGCGGCAGGCGGCAGGCGGCAGGCGGCAGGCGGCAGGCGGCAGGCGAGCAGGCGGCAGGCGGCAGGCGGCAGGCGGACAGGCGGCAGGCTGACACAGGCGGCAGGCGGCAGGCGGCAGGCAACAGGCAGGCGGCAGGCAACAGGCAACAGGCAACAGGCAACGGCAACAGGCACAGGCAACAGGCAGCAGGCGGCAGGCGGCAGACGGGCTGGGCAGGCGGCAGGCAGCAGGCAAACGGCACCCAGGCGGCAGGCAACCCAGGCAACAGGCAAACAGGCAACAGGCAGCAGGCGGGCGACAGGCGAGCGGGCGGCAGGCGGCTGACGGGCGGCAGGCGGCAGGCGGCGGGCGGCGGGCGGCGGGCGGCAGGCGGCGGGCGGCGGGCGGCAGGCGGCAGGCGACGGGCGGCGGGCTGACGGGCGGCAGGCGGACAGGCGGCAGGCGGCAGGCGGCAGGCGGCAGGCGGCAGGCGGCAGGCGGCAGGCGGCAGGCGGCAGGCGGCAGGCGGCAGGCGGCAGGCGGCAGGCGGCAGGCAACAGGCGGCAGGCAACAGGCGGCAGGCGACAGGCGGCAGGCTGACAGGCGGCAGGCAACAGGCGGCAGGCGACAGGCAACAGGCAACAGGCAGCGGGCGGCAGGCGGCAGGCGGCAGGCAGGCGGCCAGGGCACAGAGCGGACAGGCAGCAGGCGGCAGGCGGCGCGGCGGCAGGCGACGGGCAACAGGCGGCGGGCGGCAGGCGGCAGGCCGGGCAGGCTGGCAGGCGGCGGGCGGCAGGCTGACAGGCAACAGGCAACAGACTGGCAGGCGGCAGGCGGCAGGCGGCGGGCGGCAGGCGGCGGGCGGCCCGGGCGGCAGGCGGCGGGCAGCAGGCAGCGGCAGGCGGCAGGCGGCAGGCAACAGGCGGCAGGCGGCAGGCGGCAGGCGGCAGGCGGCAGGCAGCAGGCGGCAGGCAGCAGGCGGCAGGCAACAGGCAGGCAGGCGGCAGGCAACAGGCAGCCCAGGCGGCAGGCGGCAACAGGCAGCAGGCAGCAGGCGGCAGGCGGCAGGCTGACAGGCGGCAGGCAGGCAACAGGCGACAGGCGGCAGGCGACAGGCGGCAGGCTGAGCAGGCGGCAGGCGGCAGGCGACAGGCGGCAGGCGGCAGGCGGCAGGCGGCAGGCGGCAGGCGGCAGGCGGCAGGCGGCAGGCGGCAGGCGGCAGGCGGCAGGCGGCAGGCGGCAGGCGGCAGGCGACAGGCAGCAGGCGGCAGGCGGCAGGCGGCAGGCGGCAGGCTGGCAGGCGGCAGGCGGCAGGCGGCGGGCGGCAGGCGGCAGGCGGCAGAGCGGCAGGCGGCAGGCGGCAGGCGGCAGGCGAGCAGGCGGCAGGCGGCAGGCGGCAGGCGGCAGGCGGCGGGCGGCCGGGCGGCAGGCGGCAGGCGGCAGGCGGCAGGCGGCAGGGCGACGGGCGGCAGGCGGCGGGCGGCAGGGCGGCAGGCGGCGGGCCGAGCGGGCGGCGGGCGGCGGGCTGCGGGCGGCAGGCGGCAGGCGGCAGGCGGCAGGCGGCGGGCGGCAGCGGGCGGCAGGCAGCAGGCGGCAGGCGGCAGGCGGCAGGCGGCAGGCGGCAGGCGGCAGGCAGCAGGCGGCAGGCGGCAGGCGGCAACAGGCGGCAGGCGGCAGGCGGCAGGCGGCAAACGGCAGGCAACGGGCGGCAGGCGGCAGGCGGCAACCGGCGGCAGGCAGCAGGCGGCAGGCGGCAGGCTGACGGGCGGCAGGCGGCAGGCGGCAGGCGGCGGGGCGGCAGGCGGCAGGCGGCAGGCGGCGGGCGGCGGGCGGCAGGCGCGGCAGGCGGCCCAGGCTGACAGGCGGCAGGCGGCAGGGCCTGACAGGCGGCAGGCGGCAGGCGGCAGGCGGCAGGCAACAGGCGGCAGGCGGCAGGCGGCAGGCGGCGGGCGGCAGGCGGCAGGCGGCAGGCGGCAGGCAACAGGCGGCAGGCGGCAGGCGGCAACAACGGCAACAGAACAGGCGGCAGGGCGGCAGGCGGCAGGCAGCAGGCGGCAGGCGGCAGGCGGCAGGCACGGCGGGCGGCAGGCGGCAGGCGGCAGGCGGCAGGCAGCCAGGCGGCAGACCGGGCGGCGGGCTGACAGGGCAACGGGCGGAGCTGACAGGCAACGGCAGGGCAAACAGCGGCAGGCGGCGGACGGCAGGCGGCAGACGGGAGACGGCAAACAGGCAGGCGCAGGCGGCAGGCGGCAGGCGGCAGGCGGCAGGCGGCAGGCGGCAGGCGGCAGGCGGCAGGCGGCAGGCGGCAGGCGGCAGGCGGAGGGCGGCAGGCGGCAGGCGGCAGGCAGCGGGGCGGCAGACAGGCGGCAGGCGGCAGGCGGCAGGCGGCAGGCGGCAGGCGGCAGCGGCAGGCGACAGAGCGACAGGCGGCAGGCGGCAGGCGAACGGGCGGCAGGCTGACAGGCGGCGGGCAACGGCAGGCAGCAGGCAACAGGCAGCAGGCAACGGGGCAGCAGAGCGGCAGGCGGCAGGCGGCAGGCGGCAGGCAGCAGGCGGCGGGCGACAGGCACAGGCGGCAGGCGGCAGGCGGCAGGCAACAGGCGGCAGGCGGCAGGGCGGCCACAGGCGGCAGGCGGCAGGCGGCAGGCGGCAGGCGGCAGGCGGCAGGCAGCGGGCGGCAGGCGGCGGGCGGCAGGCGGCAGGCGGCGGGCGGCGGGCTGACAGGCGGCAGGCGGACAGGCGGCAGGCGGCGGGCGGCAGGCGGCAGGCGGCGGGCGGCAGGCAGCAGGCGGCAGGCGACAGGCAACGAGGCAACAGGCGACAGGCGGCAGGCAACAGGCGGCAGACGGCCGACCCCAGGCGGCAGGCGGCAGGCGGCAGGCGGCAGGCAGCAGGCGGCAGGCGGCAGGCGGCAGGCGGCAGGCGGCAGGCGGACAGGCGGCGGCAGGCGGCAGGCGGCAGGCGGCAGGCGGCAGGCGGCAGGCGGCGGGCGGCAGGCGGCAGGCGGCAGGCGGCAGGCAGCAGGCGGCGGGCGGCAGGCGGCAGGCGGCAGGCGGCGGGCGGCAGGCGGCAGGGCGGCGGGCGGACAGGCGGCAGGCGGCGGGCGGCAGGCGGCAGGCGGCAGGCGGCAGGCGGCAGGCGGCAGGCGGCAGGCGGCAGGCGGCAGGCAACGGCCAGGCGGCAAGCTGGCAGGCAACAGGCGGCAACAGGCAACGGGCAGGCGGCAAAGGCGACAGGCGGCAGGCGCAACGGGCACGGGCAGGCGGCAGGCGGCAGGCTGGCGACAGGCGGCAGGCGGCAGGCCACGGGCAGACGGCAACGGGCGGCAGGCGGCCCAGGCTGACAGGCGGCAGGCGGCAGGCGGCGGGCTGACAACAGGCGGCGACAGGCGGCAGGCGGCAGGCGGCAGGCGGCGGGCGGCAGGCGGCAGGCAGCGGGCGGCAGGCGGCAGGCGGCAGGCGGCAGGCGGCAGGCGACAGGCGGCAGGCGCAGGCGGGCGGCAGGCGGCCGGCGGACAGGGCGAGCAGGCGGCAGGCGGCAGGCAACCAGGCGGCAGGCAGCGGGCGGCAGGCGCACAGGCAGCAGGCGGCAGGCGGGCGGCAGACGGCAGGCGGCAGGCGGCAGGCGGCAGGCGGCAGGCAGCAGGCGGCAGGCAGCAGCGGCAGGCGGCGGGCAGCAGGCGGCAGGCGAGCAGGCGGCAGGCGGCAGGCGGCAGGCGGCGGGCGGCAGGCGGCGGGCGGCAGGCGGCAGGCGGCAGGCGGCAGGCGGCAGGCGGCAGGCGGCAGGCGGCAGGCAGCAGGCGGCAGGCGGCGGCAGGCGCCCAGCGGCAGGCGGCAGGCGGCAGGCGGCAGGCGGCAGGCGGCAGGCGGCAGGCGGCAGGCGGCAGGCGGCAGGCAGCAGGCGGCAGGCAGCAGGCAACAGGCGGCAGGCGGCAGGCGGCAGGCGGCAGGCGGCAGGCGGCAGGCCGGCAGGCGGCAGGCGGCAGGCTGACAGGCGGCAGGCGGCAGGCGGCAGGCGGCAGGCGGCGGGCGCCGAACGCGGCAGGCGGCAGGCGGCAGGCGGGGCGGGCGGGGCGGCAGGCAGCAGGCGGCAGGCGACAGGCGGCAGGCGGCAGGCGGCAGGCGGCAGGCGGCAGGCGGCAGGCGGGCGGCAGGCGGCAGGCGGCAGGCGGCAGGCAACAGGCAACTGGCAACAGGCGGCAGGCTGACGGGCGGCAGGCGGCAGGCGGCGGGCGGCAGGCGGCGGGCTGCAGCAGGCGGCAGGCGGACAGGCGGCAGGCGGCACAGGCGGCAGGCGGCAGGCGGCAGGGCGACGGGCGGCAGGCGGCAGGCGGCAGGCAGCGGGCGGCGGGCGGCAACGGGCGGCAGGCGGCAGGCAGCAGGCGGCAGGCGGCAGGCTGACAGGCAGCAGGCGGCAGGCGGCAGGCGGCAGGCGGCAGGCGGCAGGCGGCAGGCGGCAGGCGGCGGGCAGCAGGCGGCAGGCGGCAGGCGGCAGGCGGCAGGCGGCAGGCGGCAGGCAGCAGGCGGCAGGCGGACAGCCAGGCGGCAGGCGGCGGGCGGCGGGCGGCAGGCGGCAGGCGACAGGCGGCAGGCGGCGGGCGGACAGGCGGCAGGCGGCAGGCGGCAGGCGGCGGGCGGCAGGCGGCAGGCGGCAGGCGGCAGGCGGCAGGCGGCAGGCGGCAGGCGGACAGGCGGCTCGGGCGGCAGGCGGCAGGCAGCAGGCGGCAGGCGGCGGGCAGGCAGCAGGCGCGGCAGGCGGCAGGCGGACAGGCGGCAGGCGGCAGGCGGCAGGCGGCAGGCGGCAGGCGGCAGGCGGCAGGCGGCAGGCGGGCGGCAGGCGGCAGGCGGCAGGCGGCAGGCGGCAGGCGGCAGGCGGCAGGCGGCGAGGCGGCAGGCGGACAGGCGGCAGGCGGCAGGCGGCAGGCGGCGGGCGGACAGGCGGGCAGGCGGCAGGCGGCAGGCGGCAGGCGGACAGGCGGCAGGCGGCGGGCGGCGGCAGGCGGCAGGCGGCAGGCGGCAGGGCGGCAGGCGGCAGGCGGCAGGCGGCAGGCGGCAGGCGGCAGGCGGCAGGCGGCAGGCGGCAGGCGGCAGGCGGCAGGCGGACAGGCGGCAGGCGGCAGGCGGCAGGCGGCAAGGCGGCAGGCGGCAGGCGGCTGACAGGCAACAGGCAGCAGGCGGCAGGCGGCAGGCGGCCAGGCGGAACAGGCTGACAGGCAACAGGCAACAGGCGGCAGGCGGCAAAAAAGGCCAGCAGGCAACAGGCAGGCAGGCAGCAGGCGGCAGGCGGCAGGCAGCAGGCGGCAGGCGGCAGGCGGCAGGGCGACGGGCGGCAGGCGGCAGGCTGGGGCAGGCGGCAGGCGGCAGGCGGCGGGCGGCGGGCGGCAGGCGGCAGGCGGCAGGCGGCAGGCGGCGGCGGGCGGCAGGCGGCAGGCGGACAGGCGGCAGGCGGCAGGCGGCAGGCGGCAGGCAACAGGCGGCAGGCAGCAGGCAACAGGCGGCAGGCGGCAGGCGGCAAGCGGCAACAGGCGGCCCAGGCGGCAGGCGGCAGGCGGCAGGCGGCAGGCGACAGGCGGCAGGCGGCAGGCGGCAGGCAACAGGCAACGGGCGGCGGGCGGCGGGCGGCAGGCGGCAGGCGGCAGGCAGCAGGCCAGCAGGCGACGGGCAACAGGCGGCAGGCGGCAGGCGGCGGGCGGCAGGCAGCAGGCGGCGGGCGACAGAGCAGGCGGCGACGCAGGCGGCAGGCGGCAGGCGGCAGGCGGCAGGCGGCGGGCGGCAGGCGGCAGGCGGCAGGCGGCGGGCTGACGGGCGGCAGGCGGCGGGCGGCAGGCGGCAGGCAGGCAGGCGGCAGGCGGCAGGCGGCAGCGCGGCAGGCGGCAGGCGGCAGGCGGACAGGCAGGGCGGCAGGCGGCAGGCGGCAGGCGGCAGGCGGCAGGCGGCAGGCAACGGGCAGCAGGCAGGCGGCAACAGGCGGCAGGCGGCGGGGCTGACAGGCAACGGGCAACAGGCAGGCGGCAGGCTGACAGGCAACAGGCGGCAGGCAGCAGGCGGCAGGCGGGCGGCAGGCGAGCGGGCGACAGGCGGCAGGCGGCAGGCAGCGGGCGGCGGGCGGCAGGCGGCAGGCGGCAGGCGGCAGGCGGCAGGCGGCAGGCGGCAGGCGGGCGGCAGGCGGCAGGCGGCGGGCGGCAGGCGGCGGCGGGCGGCAGGCGGCAGGCGGCAGGCGGCAGGCGGCGGGCGGCAGGCGGCGGGCGGCAGGCGGCAGGCGGCAGGCGGCAGGCGGCAGGCGGCAGGCGGCAGGCGGCAGGCGGCAGGCGGCGGCGGCAGGCGGACAGGCGGCAGGCGGCAGGCGGCGGCGGCGGCAGGCGGCAGGCGGCAGGCGGCAGGCGGCGGGCAGGCGGCAGGCGGCAGGCAGCAGGCGGCAGGCGGCAGGCAACAGGCAGGCAGGCAGGCGGCAGGCGGCAGGCAGCAGGCGGCAGGCGGCAAGCTGGCAGGCGGCAGGCAACAGGCAACAGGCAACCCAGGCAACAGGCGGCAGGCAACAGGCAGCAGGCAACAGGCAACAGCAGGCGGCAGGCGGCCCAGGCAGCACAGGCGGCAGGCGGCAAGGCAACAGGCAGCAGGCGGCGGCAGGCAGCAGGCGGCAGGCGGCAGGCGGCAGGCGGCAGGCGGCAGGCGAACGGGCAGGCGGCAGGCGGCAGGCTGGCAGGCGGCAGGCGGCAGGCGGCAGGCGGCAGGCGGCAGGCGGCAGGCGGCAGGCGGCGGGCGGCAGAGCGGCAGGCGGCAGGCGGCAGGCGGCAGGCGGCAGGCGGCAGGCGGCAGGCGGCAGGCGGCAGGCGGCAGGCGGCAGGCGGCAGGCGGCAGGCGGCAGGCGGCAGGCGGCAGGCGGCAGGCGGCCAGCGGGCGGCGCGGCAGGCAGGCAGGCGGCCGGCGGCAGGCGGCAGGCGGCAGGCGGCAGGCGGCAGGCGGCGGGCGGCAGGCGGACAGGCGCAGGCGGCAGACGGCAGGCGGCAAGCAGCAGGCGGCAGGCAGCAGGCAACAGGCGGCAGGCGGCAGGCAGCAGGCAACAGGCGGCAGGCAGGCAGCAGGCGGCAGGCAGCAGGCGGCAGGCGGCAGGCGGCAGGCGGCAGGCGGCAGGCGAGCAGGCGGCAGGCAGCAGGCGGCAGGCGGGCGGCAGGCAACGGCAACAGGCAACAGGCGGCAGGCGGCAGGCGGCAGGCGGCAGGCGGCGGCAGGCTGACAGGCGGCAGGCGGCAGGCGGCAGGCGGCAGGCGCGCGCAGGCGGCAGGCGGCAGGCGGCAGGCTGACAGGCGGCAGGCGGCAGGCGGCAGGCGGCAGGCGGCAGGCGGCAGGCGGCAGGCGGCAGGCGGCAGGCGGCAGGCGGCAGGCGGCGGGCGGCAGGCGGCAGGCGGCAGGCAGGCGGCAGGCGGCAGGCGGCAGGCGGCAGGCGGCAGGCGGCAGGCGGCAGGCGACAGGCGGCAGGCGGCAGGCGGCAGGCAGCAGGCAGCAGGCGGCAGGCGGCAGGCTGGCAGGCGGCAGGCGGCGGGCGGCAGGCGGACAGGCGGCGGGCGGACAGGCGGCAGGCGGCAGGCGGCAGGCGACGGGCGGCAGGCGGCAGGCGGCAGGCGGCAGGCGGCAGGCGGCAGGCGGCAGGCGGCAGGCGGCAGGCGGCAGGCGGCAGGCGGCAGGCGGCAGGCGGCAGGCGGCAGGCGGCAGGCGGCAGGCGGCAGGCGACGGCGGCGGCAGGCGGCAGGCGGCGGGCGGCAGGCGGCAGGCGGCAGGCGGCAGGCGGCAGGCGGCGGGCGGCAGGCGGCAGGCGGCAGGCGGCGGGCGGCAGGCGGCGGGCGGCAGGCGGCGGAGGCGGCAGGCGGCAGGCGGCAGGCAGAAGGCGGCAGGCGGCAGGCGGCAGGCGGCAGGCAGCAGGCAGCAGGCGGCAGGCGGCAGGCTGACAGGCGGCAGGCGGCAGGCGGCAGGCGGCAGGCGGCAGGCGGCAGGCGGCAGGCGGCAGGCGGCAGGCGGCAGGCGGCAGGCGGCAGGCAACAGGCGGCAGGCGGCAGGCGGCAGGCGGCAGGCGGCAGGCGGCAGGCGGCGGCGGCAGGCGGCAGGCGGCAGGCGGCAGGCGGCAGGCGGCAGGCGGCAGGCGGCAGGCGGCAGGCGGACGGGCGGCGCAGGCGGCAGGCGGCAGGCGGCAGGCGGCCAGGCGGCAGGCGGCAGGCGGCGGCAGGCGGCGGGCTGGCAGGCGGCAGGCGGCGGGCGGCAGGCGGCAGGCGGCAGGCGGCAGGCGGCAGGCGACAGGCGGCAGGCGGCAGGCGGCAAGCGGCAGGCGGCAAGGCGGCAGCAGGCGGCAGGCGGCAGGGCGGCAGGCAGCAGGCAGCAGGCGGCAGGCGGCAGGCAGCAGGCGGCAGGCAGGCAGCAGGCAAAAACAGGCGGCAGGCAACGGCAGGCGGCAGGCAGACAGGCGGCAGGCAGCAGGCGGCGGGCGGCAGGCGGCAGGCGGCAGGCGGCAGGCGGCAGGCGGCAGGCAGGCGGCAGGCGGCAGGCGGCAGGCGGCAGGCGGCAGGCGGCAGGCGGCAGGCGGCAGGCGGCAGGGCGGCAGGCGGCAGGCTGGCAGGCGGCAGGCGGCAGGCGGCAGGCGGCAGGCGGCAGGCGCGGCAGGCGGCAGGCGGCAGGCGGCAGGCGGCAGGCGGCAGGGCGGCAGGCGGCAGGCGGCGGGCGGCAGGCGGCAGGCGGCAGGCGGCAGGCGGACAGGCGGCAGGCGGCGGGCGGCGGGCGGCAGGCGGACAGGCGGCAGGCGGCGGGCGGCAGGCAGCAGGCGGCAGGCGACAGGCAGCAGGCAGCAGGCGACAGGCAGCAGGGGCGGCAGGCAACAGGCAGCAGGCAGCAGGCAACAGGCGGCAAGCAGGCAGCAGGCGGCAGGCGGCAGGCAGCAGGCAGCAAACTGAGCGGCAGGCACAGGCGACAGGCGGCAGGCGGCAGGCGGCGGGCGGCAGGCGGCAGGCGGCAGGCGGCAGGCGGCAGGCGGCAGGCGGCAGGCGGCGGGCGGCGGCAGGCGGCGGGCGGCAGGCGGCAGGCGGCAGGCGACGGGCGGCAGGGCGGCGGGCTGACAGGCGGCAGGCGGCGGGCGGCAGGCGGCAGGCGGCAGGCGGCAGGCGGCAGGCGGCAGGCGGCGGGCGGCAGGCGGCGGGCGGGCGGCAGGCGGCGGGCGGCAGGCGGCGGGCGGCAGGCGGCAGGCGGCAGGCGGCAACGGGCAGGCGGCAGGCGGCGGGCGGCAGGCGGCAGGCGACGGGCGGCGGCGGCAGGCGGCAGCGGGCGGCCACAGGCGGCAGGCGGCAGGCGGCAGGCGGCGGGCGACAGGCAGCAGGCGGCAGGCGGCAGGCGGCAGGCGGCAGGCGGCAGGCGGCAGGCGGCAGGCGGCAGGCGGCAGGCGACAGGCAGCAGGCGGCAGGCAGCAGGCGGCAGGCGGCAGGCGGCAGGCGGCAGGCGGCAGGCGGCAGGCAGCAGGCGGCAGGCGGCAGGCAGCAGGCAACAGGCAGCAGGCAACAGGCAACAGGCAACGGGCAGGCGCAGGCGGCAGGCAGCAGGCAGCAGGCGGCAGGCAGCAGGCAACGGGCGAACAGGCGACAGGCGGCAGGCAGCAGGCAACAGGCGGCAGGCGGCAGGCGAGCGGCAGGCGGCGGCAGGCGGCAGGCGGCAGGCGGCAGGCTTCGGAGCGGCAGGCGGCAGGCGGCGGGCGGCACGAGGCGGCAGGCGGCAGGCGGCAGGCGGCAGGCTGACAGGCGGCAGGCGGCAGGCGGCAGGCAGCAGGCGGGCGGCGGCAGGCGGCAGGCGGCAGGCGGCAGGCAAGCGGGCAGCAGGCGGCAGGCAGCAGGCAACAGGCAGCAGGCAACAGGCGGCAGGCGGCAGAAACGGCAGGCAGGCGGGACGACAGGCGGCAGGCAACAGGCAACAGGCAGCAGGCGGCAGGCAACAGGCAACAGGCAGCAGGCAGCAGGCAGCAGGCGGCAGGCGGCAGGCGGCAGGCGGCACAGGCAACAGGCGGCAGGCGACGGGCGGCAGGCGGCAGGCGGCAGGCGGCAGGCGGCAGGCGGCAGGCGGCAGGCGGCAGGCGGCAGGGCGGCAGGCGGCAGGCGGCAGGCGCAGGCGGCAGGCAGCAGGCGGCAGGCGGCAGGCGGCAGGCGGCAGGCGGCAGGCGGCAGGCGGCAGGCGGCAGGCGGCAGGCGGCAGGTTGGCAGGCAGGCGGCAGGCGGCAGGCAGCAGGCAACAGGGCGGCAGGCGCAGGCAGCAGGCGGCAGGCAACAGGCGGCAGGCGAGACAGGCGGCAGGCGGCAGGCGGCAGGCGGCAGGCGGCAGGCGGCAGGCAGCAGGCGGCAGGCGGCAGGCGGCAGGCGGCAGGCGGCAGGCGGCAGGCGGCAGGCGGCAGGCGGCAGGCGGCAGGCGGCCGGCGGCAGGCGGCAGGCGGCAGGCGGCAGGCGGCAGGCGGCAGGCGGCAGGCGGCAGGCGGCAGGCAGCGGCAGGCGGCAGGCGGCAGGCGGCAGGCGGCAGGCGGCAGGCGGCAGGCGGCAGGCGGCAGACGGCAGGCGGCAGGCGGCAGGCGGCAGGCGGCAGGCGGCAGGCGGCAGGCGGCGGGCGGCAGGCGGCAGGCGGCAGGCGGCAGGCGGCAGGCGGCGGGCGGCAGGCGGCAGGCGGCAGGCTGACAGGGCGGCAGGCGGCAGGCGGCAGGCGGCAGGCGGCAGGCGGCAGGCGGCAGGCGGCAGGCGGCGGAGGCGGCAGGCGGCAGGCGGCGGGCGGCGGGCGGCAGGCGGACAGGCGGCGGGCGGCAGGCGGCAGGCGGCAGGCGGCGGCAGGCGGCAGCGGCGGGCGGCAGGCGGCAGGCGGCAGGCGACAGGCGGCAGGCGGCGGAGGCTGACAGGCGGCAGGCGGGCGCAGGCGGCGGGCGGCAGGCGGCAGGCGGCAGGCGGCAGGCGGCAGGCGGCAGGCGGCAGGCAGGCGACAGGCGACAGGCGGCAGGCGGCAGGCAGGCTGACCGGCAGGCGGCAGGCAACAGGCGACAGGCGGCGGAGGCGGCAGGCGGCAGGCGGCAGGCGGCAGGCGGCAGGCGGCGGGCGGCAGGCGGCGCAGGCGGCAGGCGGCAGGCGGCAGGCGACAGGCGCGGCCAGGCGGCAGGCAACAGGCGGCAGGCGGCAGGCGAGCAGGCAACAGGCAACAGGCAGCGAAGGCGGCAGGCAACAGGCGGCAGGCGGCAGGCGGCAGGCGGCAGGCAGCAGGCAGCAGGCAACAGGCGGCAGGCGGCAGGCGGCAGGCGGCGGGCGGCAGGCGGCAGGCGGCAGGCGGCAGGCGGCAGGCGGCAGGCGGCAGGCGGCAGGCGGCAGGCGGCGGGCGGCAGGCGGCAGCGGCAGGCGGCAGGCGGCGGGCGGCAGGCGGCAGGCGGCAGGCGGCAGGCAGCAGGCGGCAGGCGGCAGACGGCGGGCGGCAGGCGGCAGGCGGCAGGGCGGCAGGCGGACAGGCGGCAGGCGGCAGGCGGCAGGCGGCAGGCGGCAGGCGGCAGGCGGCGGGCGGCAGGCGGCAGGCGGCAGGCGGCAGGCGGCAGGCGGCAGGCGGCAGGCGGCAGGCGGCAGGCGGCAAGCGGCAGAGCGGCAGGCGGCAGGCGGCAGGCGGCAGGCGGCAGGCAGCAGGCAACAGGCGACAGACGGCGGCAGGCAGCAGGCAGCAGGCGGCAAAGCGGCAGGCAGCAGGCGGCAGGCAGCAAGCGGCAGGCGGCGGGCGGCGGGCGGCAGGCGGCAGGCGGCAGGCGGCAGGCGGCAGGCGGCAGGCGGCAGGCGGCAGGCGACAGGCGAGGCGGCAGGCAGCAGGCAGACAGGCGGACGGGCAGCTAAGGGCGGCAAGCAGCAGGCGGCAGGCTGACAGGCAGCAGGCGGACAGGCGGCAAGCGGCAGGCGGCAGGCAACCGGCAACCGGCGGCAGGCAGGCAACAGACGGCAGGCAACAGGCAACAGGCGGCAGGCGGCAGGCGGCGACAGGCGGCGGGCAGCAGGCGGCGGGCAGACAGGCGGCAGGCGGCAGGCGGCAGGCAACAGACAGCAGGCGGCAGGCGGCAGGCGGCAGGCAACAGGCAGCAGGCGACAGGCGGCAGGCGGCAGGCAACAGGCAACAGGCAACAGGCAGCAGGCGGAGGCTGACAGGCAGCAGGCGGCAGGCGGCAGGCGGCAGGCGGCAGGCGGCAGGCGGCAGGCGGCAGGCGGCAGGCGGCAGGCGGCAGACGGCAGGCGGCAGGCGGCGGGCTGACAGGCGGCAGGCGGCAGGCGGCAGGCGGCAGGCGGCAGGCGGCAGGCAACAGGCTGCAGGCAACAAGCGGCAGGCGACAGGCTGGCAAGCGGCAGGCGCAGGCAGCAAGCGACAGGCAGCAGGCGGCAGGCGGCAGGCAACAGGCGGCAGGCAACAGGCAGCGGGCGGCAAGAGGCAGGCGGCAGGCGGCAGGCGGCAGGCGGCAGGCGGCGGGCGGCAGACTGCAGGCAGCAGGCGGCAGGCTGGCAGGCGGCAGGCGGCAGGCGGCAGGCGGCAGGCGGCAGGCGGCGGGCGACGGGCGGCAGGCGGCAGGCGGCGGGCGGCGCAGGCGGCAGGCGGCAGGCGGCAGGCGGCAGGCGGCGGGCGGAACGCGGTGACGGCGGGCGGCAGACGGAGGCGACAGGCGGCAGGCGGCGGGCCGCAGGCGGCAGGCGGCTGACGGGCGGCAGGCGAGCAGGCGGCAGCAGGCGGCCCAGGCAACCGCAGGCGGCAGGCGGCGGGCGGCAGGCGGCAGGCGGACAGCGGCAGGCGGCGGGCGGCAGGCGGCAGGCAGCAGGCGGCAGGCGGCAGGCGGCAGGCGGCAGGCAGCAGGCTGACAGGCAGCAGGCGGCAGGCGGCAGGCGGCAGGCGGCAGGCAACAGGCGGCAGGCTGACAGGCGGCGCGGGCGGCAGGCAACGGGCGGCGGGCAGCAGGCGGCAGGCTGGCAGGCGGCGGGCGGCCCAGGCAGCAGGCGGCAGGCGGCAGGCAGCAGGCGGCAGGCGGCAGGCAGCAGACGCGGCAGGCGACAGGCAGCAGGCGGCGGGCTGACAGGCGGCAGGCGGCAGGCAGACAGGCAAAAGGCGACGGAACGGCTTAGGGCAACAGGCGGCAGGCAGCAGGCGGCAGGCGGCAGGCTGACGGGCGGCAGGCAGCGGCGGCAAGCAGCAGGCGGCAGGCGGCGGGCGGCAGGCAACAGGCAACAGGCTGCAGGCGGCAAGCAGACAGGCAGCAGGCAACAGGCGGCGGGCGGCGGACGGCGGGCGGCCGGGCGGCGGGCGGCGGGCGGCAGGCGGCAGGCTGACGGGCTGACAGGCGGACGGGCTGACGGGCGGCGGGCCGGCCGGCGGCAGGCGGCAGGCGGCAGGCGGCGGGCGGCAGGCTGACAGGCGACAGGCGGCGGGCGGGGCGGCAGGCGGCGGGCGGCAGGCGGCAGGCTGACGGGCAGCAGGCGGCGGGCAGCAGGCGGCAGGCTGGCGGCAGCGACAGGCGGCCAGGCGGCGGGCGCGCGGGCGGACAGGCAGACAGGCGGCAGACGGCAGGCAGCAGGCGGCCGGCAACAGGCGGCAGGCGGCAGGCGGCAGGGCGGCAGGCGGACCAGGCGGACAGGCGGCGGGCGGCGGGCTGACAGGCGGCAGGCGGCAGGCAGGCAGGCGGCGGGCGGCAGGCGGCAGGCGGCAGGCGGCAGGCGGCAGGCGGCAGGCGGCCCAGGCGGCGGGCGACAGGCGGCAGGCGGCAGGCGGCAGGCGACAGGCGGCAGGCGGCAGGCGGCAGGCTGACAGGCGGCAGGCGGCAGGCGGCGGGCGGCAGGCGGCGGGCGGCAGGCGGCAGGCGGCAGGCGGCGGACGAGCAAGCGGCGGCGGCGGGGCGGCAGGCGGCGGGCGGCAGGCGGCAGGCGGCAGGCGGCAGGCGGCGGGCGGCAGGCGGCGGGCGGCAGGCGGCAGGCGGCAGGCGGCGGGCGACAGGCGGCAGGCAGCAGGCGGCAGGCGGCAGGCAGCAGCGGCGGCAGGCTGACAGGCGGCAGGCGGCAGGCGGCAGGCGGCAGGCGGCGGGCGGCAGGCGGCAAGCGGCGGGCGGCGGGCGGCAGGCGGCAGGCGGCAGGCGGCAGGCGGCGGCAGGCAGCAGGCGGCAGGCAACAGGCGGCAGGCGGCAGGCGGCAGGCGGCAGGCAACAGGCGGCAGGCGGCGGCACAGGCGGCAGGCGGCAGGCGGCAGGCGGCAGGGCAGGCAAGCGGCAGGCGGCAGGCGGCAGGCGGCAGGCGGCAGGCGGCAGGCGGCAGGCAGCAGGCGGCAGGCGGCCCAGGCGGCAGGCGGCAGGCGACAGGCGGCAGGCGGCAGGCGGCAGGCTGACAGGCGGACGACAGGCGGCGGGCGGCAGGCGAAGCGGGCGGCGGGCGAGGCTGACAGGCGGCGGGCGGCAGGCGGCGGACTGACAGGCGGCAGGCGGCAGGCGGCCGGCGGCGGGCGGCGGGCGGCGGGCGGCGGGCTGAGGCCAGAGCGGCAGACGGCGCGGCGGGCGGCAGGCTGCAGGCGGCTGACGGGCAGCAGGCGGCAGGCGCAGGCGACAGGCGGCAGGCGGCAGGCGGCAGGCGGCAGGCGGCAGGCGGCAGGCGGCAGGCGCGGGCGGCAGGCGGCGGGCGAAGCAGGCGGCAGGCGGCAGGCGGCGGCGGCAGGCGACAGGCGGCAGGCGGCAGGCGGCAGGCGGCAGGCGGCAGGCAACAGGCAGCCGGCGCAGGCGGCAGGCGGCAGGCGGCAGGCGGCAGGCGGCAGGCAGCGGGCGGCGGGCAGCAGGCGGCAGGCGGCGGGCAGGCGGGCGGCGGGCGGCGGGCAGCAGCAGGCGGCAGGCGGCAGGCGGCAGGCGGCAGGCGGCAGGCGGCAGGCGGCAGGCGGCGGGCGGCAGGCGGCAGGCGGCAGGCGGCAGGCGGCAGGCGGCAGGCGGCAGGCGGCAGGCGGCGGGCGGCAGGCGGCAGGCGGCAGGCGGCAGGCGGCAGGCGGCAGGCGGCAGGCGGCGGGCGGCAGGCGGCAGGCGGCAGGCAACAGGCGGCAGGCGGCAGGCGGCGGCGGCAGGCGGCAGGCGGCAGGCGGCGGGCGGCAGGCGGCAGGCCCGGCAGGCGGCGGGCGCAGGCGGCAGGCGGCTGCCGGCCGGCAGGCGGCAGGCGGCGGGCGGCGGGCGGCAGGCGGCCCAGGCGGCAGGCGGCAGGCGGCAGGCGGCAGGCGGCGGGCGGCAGGCGGCAGGCGGCGGGCGGCAGGCGGCAGGCGGCAGGCGGCAACAGGCGGCAGGCGGCAGGCTGACAGGCGGCAGGCAACAGGCGGCAGGCGGCAGGCAGCAGGCGACAGGCGGCAGGCGGCAGGCCAGGCAGGCGGCAGGCGACGGGCGGCAGGCGGCAGGCGGCAGGCGACAGGCAGCAGGCTGACAGGCGGCAGGCGGCGGGCGACAGGCGGACCCAGGCGGCAGGCGGCAGGCGGCGAGGCGGCAGGCGGCAGGCGGCAGGCGGCAGGCGGCAGGCGGCAGGCGGCAGGCGGCGGCGGCAGGCAACAGGCGGCAGGCGGCAGGCGGCAGGCGGCAGACGGCAGGCTGCGGGCGGCAGGCGGCAGGCGGCAAGCGGCGGGGCAGGCGGCAGGCGGCGGGCGGCAGGCGGCAGGCAGCAGGCGGCCGGCGGCGGCGGGCGGCAGGCGGCAGGCGGCAGGCGGCAGGCCCGGCAGGCGGCAGGCGGCAGGCGGCGGCAGCAGGCGGCAGGCGGCAGGCGGCAGGCGACGGCGGCCAGGCGGCAGGCGGCAGGCGGCAGGCGGCAGGCGGCCCGGCAAAGGCGGCGACGGGCGGCAGGCGGCAGGCGGCAGGCGGCAGGCGGCTGGCGAGGCGGCAGGCGGCGCAGGCGGCAGGGCGGCAGGCGGCAGGCGGCAGGCGAGGCAGGCGGCAGGCGGAGGCGGCAGGCGGCAGGCGGCAGGCGGCAGGCGGCAGGCGGCGGGCGGCAGGCTGACAGGCGGCAGGCGAGCAGGCGGCAGGCGGCGGGCGGCGGCAGGCGGCAGGCGGCAGGCGGCAGGCGGCGGGCGGCGGGCGGCAGGCGGCAGGCGGCAGGCGGCAGGCGGCGGGCGGCAGGCGGCAGGCGGCGGGCGGACAGGCGGCAGGCGGCAGGCGACAGGCGGCAGGCGGCAGGCGGCAGGCGGCAGGCGGCAGGCGGCAGGCGGCAGGCGGCAGGCGACAGGCTGACGGGCGACGGCAGGCGGCAGGCGGCAGGCGGCAGGCGGCGGGCAGGCGGACGGCGGCAGGCGGCAGGCGGCAGGCGACGGGCGGCAGGCGGCAGGCGGCAGGCGGCAGGCGGCAGGCGGCAGGCGGCGGAGCGGCAGGCGGGCGGCGGCAGGCGGGCGGCAGGCGGCAGGCGGCAGGCGGCAGGCGGCAGGCAGGCGGCAGGCGGCAGGCGGCAGGCGGCAGGCGGCGGGCGGCAGGCGGCAGGCGGCAGGCGGCAGGCGGCAGGCGGCAGGCGGCAGGCGGCAGGCGGCAGGCGGCAGGCGGCAGGCGGCAGGCGGCAGGCGGCAGGCGGCAGGCGGCAGGCGGCAGGCGGCGGGCGGCAGGCGGCAGGCGGCAGGCAGCAGGCGGCAGGCGGCAGGCGGCAGGCGGCAGGCGGCAGGCGGCAGGCGGCAGGCGGCAGGCGGCAGGCGGCGGGCGGCGGGCGGCAGGCGGCAGGCGGCGGGCGGCAGGCGGCAGGCGGCAGGCGGCAGGCGGCAGGCGGCAGGCGGCAGGCGGCAGGCGGCAGGCGGGGCGGCAGGCGGCAGGCGGCAGGCAACAGGCAACAGGCGGCGACAGGCGACAGGCGGCAGGCAACAGGCAACAGGCGACAGGCAACAGGCAGGCGGCAGGCGGCAGGCGGCAACAGGCGGCAGGCAACAGGCGGCAGGCGGCAGGCGGCAGGCGGCAGGCGGCAGGCGGCAGGCGGCAGGCGGCAGGCGGCAGGCGGCAGGCGGCGGCAGGCGGCAGGCGGCGGGCGGCAGGCGGCAGGCAGCGGGCGGCAGGCGGCAGGCGGCAGGCGGCAGGCGGCAGGCGGCAGGCGGCCAGGCGGCAGGCGGCAGGCGGCAGGCGGCAGGCGGCAGGCGGCAGGCGGCCGGCGGCAGGCGGCAGGCGGCAGGCGGCAGGCGGCAGGCGGCAGGCGGCGGGGCGGCAGGCGGCGACAGGCGGCAGGCGGCAGGCGGCAGGCGACGGCAGGCGGCAACAGGCGGCAGGCGGCCCAGGCAGGCAACAGGCAACAGGCAACAGGCAACAGGCGGCAGGCAGCAGGCGGCAGGCAGCAGGCGACAGGCAACAGGCGGCAGGCGGCAGGCGGCAGGCGGCAGGCAGGCGGCAGGCGGCAGGCGCAGGCGGCAGGCGGCAGGCGGCAGGCGGCAGGCGGCAGGCGGCAGGCGGCAGGCGGCAAGGCAGGCGCAGGCAGCAGGCAACGACAGCAACAGGCGGCAGGCGGCAGGCAGCAGGCGGCAGGCGGCAGGCAGCAGGCGGCAGGCGGCAGGCAACAGGCGGCAGGCGGCAGGCGGCAGGCGGCAGGCGACGCGGGCGGCAGGCGGCAGGCGGCAGGCGGCAGGCGGCGGGCGGCAGGCAACAGGCGGCGAACAGGCGGCAGGCGGCAGGCGGCAGGCGGCGGGCGGCAGGCGGCAGGCGGCAGGCGGCAGGCGGCAGGCGGCAGGCGGCAGGCGGCAGGCGGCAGGCGGCAGGCGGCAGGCGGCAGGCGGCAGGCGGCAGGCGGCAGGCGGCAGGCGGCAGGCGGCAGGCGGCAGGCGGCGGGCGGCAGGCAGACAGGCGGCAGGCGGCAGGCGGCAGGCGGCAGGCACAGGCAACAGGCGGCAGGCAGCAGGCAGCAGGCAACAGGCAACAGGCAGCAGGCAACAGGCGGCAGGCAACAGGCAACAGGCAGGCAGCAGGCGGCAGGCGGCAGGCAGCAGGCGGCGGCGGCAGGCGGCAGGCGGCAGGCGGCAGGCGGCAGGCGGCAGGCGGCAGGCGGCAGGCGGCAGGCGACAGGCGGCAGGCTGACAGGCGGCAGGCGGCAGGCGGCAGGCGGCAGGCGGGCAGCAGGCAGCAGGCAACAGGCAGCAGGCGACAGGCGGCAGGCGGCAGGCAGCAGGCAACAGACGGGCAGGCGGCAGGCGGCAGGCGGCAGGCGGCAGGCGGCGGGCGGCAGGCAGGCGGCAGGCGGCAGGCGGCAGGCGACAGGCGGACAGGCGGCAGGCGGCAGGCAGCAGGCAACAAGCGCAGGCGGCAGGCGGCAGGCGGCAGGCGGCGGCAGGCGGCAGGCGGCAGGCGGCAGGCGGCAAAGGCGGCAGGCAGCAGGCAACAGGCAACAGGCGGCAGGCAGCAGGCGGACAGGCAGCAGGCAGCAGGCGGCAGGCGGCAGGCCGGCAGGCGGCAGGCGGCAGGCAGCAGGCGGCAGGCGGCAGGCGGCAGGCGGCAGGGCAGGCGGCAGGCGGCAGGCGGCGGGCGGCAGGCGGCTGGCGGCAGGCGGCAGGCAGCAGGCGGCAGGCGGCAGGCAGGCCAGGCGGCAGGCGGCAGGCAACAGGCGGACAGGCGGCAGGCAGCAGGCGTGCAGGCGGCAGGCGGCAGGCGACAGGCGGCAGGCGGCAGGCGGCAGGCGGCGGGCGGACGGGCGACAGGCGACAGGCGGCAGGGCGGCAGGCGGCAGGCGGCTGACGGCAGCCGCGGCAGGCAGCAGGCGGCAGGCGGCAGGCGGCAGGCAGCAGGCGGCAGGCGGCAGGCAGCAGGCGGCAGGCTGGCAGGCGGCAGGCGGCAGGCGGCAGGCGGCAGGCGGCAGGCGGCAGGCGGCGGGCGGCAGGCGGCGGGCGGCAGGCGGCAGGCGGCAGGCGGCGGCAGGCGGCAGGCGCAGGCGGCAGGCGGCAGGCGGCAGGCGGCAGGCGGCGGGCGGCAGGCGGCAGGCGGCAGGCGACAGGCAGGCGGCAGGCGGCAGGCGGCAGGCGGCAGGCAACAGGCAGGCAGCAGGCGACAGGCGACAGGCGGCAACGGGCGGCAGGCGACAGGCAGCAGGCGGCAGGGCAACAGGCAGCAGGCAACAGGCGACAGGCAACAGGCAACAGGCAACAGGCAGGCGGCAGGGCGGCAGGCGGCAGGCGGCAGGCGGCAGGCGGCAGGCGGCAGGCGGCAGGCGGCAGGCGGCAGAGCGACAGGCGGCAGGCGGCAGGCGGCGGGCGGCAGGCGGACAGGCAACAGGCAGCAGGCAACAGGCGGCAGGCGGCAGGCGACGGGCGACAGGCGGCAGGCGGCAGGCAGCAGGCGGCAGGCGGCAGGCGACAGGCGGCAGGCGGCAGGCGGCAGGGCTGACGGGCGGCAGGCGGCAGGCGGCAGGCGGCAGGCTGCAGGCCGGCTGCAGGCGGCTGGGCGGCAGGCGGCAGGCGGCAGGCGGGCGCAGGCGACAGGCAACAGGCAACAGGCAGGCGACAGGCAGCAGGCAACAGGCGACAGGCGGCAGGCGGCAGGCGGCAGGCGGCAGGCGGCGGCAGGCGGCAGGCGGCGGGCGGCAGGCGGCAGGCAGCAGGCGGGGCGGCAGGCGGCAGGCGGCGGGCGGCAGGCGGCAGGCGGCAGGCGGCAGGCGGCCGGGCAGGCGGCAGGCGGCAGGCAGCAGGCTGACAGGCGGCAGGCGGCAGGCGGCAGGCAGCAGGCGGCAGGCGGCAGGCGGGCGGACAGGCGGCAGGCAGCAGGCGGCGGGCGGCAGGCGGCAGGCGGCAGCTGACGGCGGCAGGCAGCAGGCGGACAGGCGGCAGGCGGACAGGCGGCGGGCGGACAGGCGGCAGGCGGCAGGCGGCAGGCGACAGGCGGCAGGCGGCAGGCGGACAGGCGGCAGGCGGCAGGCGGCAGGCGGCAGGCGGCGGGCGGCAGGCGACAGCGGCAGGCAACAGGCGGCAGGCTGACAGGCGGCAGGCGGCAGGCAACAGGCGGCAGGCGGCAGGCGGCAGGCGGCAGGCAGCAGGCGGCAGGCGGCAGGCAACAGGCAACAGGCACAGGCGGCAGGCAGCAGGCAACAGGCGACAGGCGGCAGGCGGCAGGCGGCCGGGCGGCAGGCGACGGCAGGCTGACGGGCTGACAGGCGGCAGGCGACAGGCGGCAGGCGGCAGGCGGCAGGCGGCAGAAGCGGCAGGCGGCAGGCAGCAGGCGGCAGGCGGCAGGCAGGCAGCAGGCGGCAGGCGGACAGGCGGCAAACAGGCAACAGGCAGCAGGCAACAGGCAGCAACGGCAGGCAGCAGCAACCGGCAAACAGGCAGGCAGGGCAACAGGCGGCAACAGGCAGCAGGCGGCAGGCAACAGGCTGGCAACAGGCAGCAGGCGGCAGGCGGCAGGCAGCAGGCGGACAGGCGGCAGGCGGCAGGCGGCGGCGGCGGGCGGCGGGCGGCAGGCGGCGGACTGACAGGCGGCGGGCAACAGGCGGCGGAGGCGGCAGGCTGACAGGCGGCAGGCGGCAGGCGGCAGGGCGGCAGGCGGCAGGCAGACAGGCGGAGGCGGCAGGCAGGCAGGCGGCAGGCGGCAGGCGGCAGGCAGCAGGCAGCAGGCGGCAGGCAGGCCCCAGCAGGCGGCAACAGGCGGCAGGCGGCAGGCGGCAGGCAACAGGCAGCAGGCGGCAGGCGACAGAGCAACCAGGCAACAGGCGGCAGGCGGCAGGCAACAGGCACAGGCGACAGGCGACAGGCAACAGGCAACAGGCAACAGGCAACAGGCAAGCAGGCGGCAGCAGGCGGCAGGCAACGGCGGCGGCAGGCGACAGGCGGCGGCGGCAACAGGCGGCAGGCAACAGGCAAGCAGGCAGCAGGCGGCAAACAACAAACAACAAGCAACAAACAACAAACAACAAACAACAAACAACAAACAACAAAGCAACAGAGCAACAAACAACAAGCAACAGGCAACAAGCAACAAGCAACAAACAACAAGCAACAGGCAACAGGCAACAGGCAACAAGCAACAGGCAACAGGCAACAGGCAGCAAACCAACAGGCAACAGGCAACACAAACAGGGCAACAAGCAACAGGCAACAAGCAACAGGCAACAGGCAACAGGCAACAGGCTAACAAGCAACAGGCAACAAGCAGCAGGCAAACAGCAAGCAACAGGCAACAGGCAACAGGCAACAGGCAGCAGGCTGAACAGGCGACAGGCAGCAGGCAACAGGCAACAGGCAACAGGCAACAGGCAACAGGCGAGCAGGCAACAGGCAGCAGGCAGCAGGCAACAGGCAACAGGCGGCAGGCTGACAGGCAACAGGCAACAGGCAGGCAGCAGGCAACGGAGCGGCAGGCAGGCAACAGGCGGCAGGCAACAGGCAACCGGCGGCAGGCGGCAGGCGGCAGGCGGCAGGGCGGCGGCAGGCGGCAGGCGGCAGGCAACAGGCAACAGGCAACAAGGCAGGCGGCAAACAACAGGCGGCAGGCGGACAACAGGCAACAGGCAACAAAGGCAACAGGCAAGCAAACAACAAACAACAAGCAGCAAACTAACAGAGCAACAGGCAACAACTAACAAACAACAAACAACAAACAACAAACAACAAGCAACAAACAACAAACAACAAACAACAAACAACAAACAACAAACAGCAAAACAACAAGCAACAAACAACAGAAGCAGGCAAACAACAAACAACAGGCAGCAGGCGGCAGGCAACAGGCAACAGGCAACAGGCAACAGGCAGCAGGCAACAGGCAACAAGCAACAGACAACAGGCAACAGGCAACAGCGCAACAGGCAACAGGCAACAGGCAGCAGGCAATGACAGGCAACAGGCAACAGGCAACAGGCAGCAGGCTGGCAACAGGCGACAGGCAACAGGCAACCAGGCAACAGGCAACAGGCAACAGGCAGCAGGCAACAGGCAGCCGGCAGGCGACGGAGCGGGCAGACAGGCAAACAACAGGCAGCAGGCGGCAAACGACAGGCAACAGGCAACAGGCAACAGGCAACAGAGCAGCAGAACAACAGGCAACAGGCAACAGGCAACAGGCAACAGGCAACAGGCAACAGGCAACAGGCAACAGGCAACAGGCAACAGGCAACAGGCAACAGGCAACAGGCAACAGGCAACAGGCAACAGAGCAGCAGGCAGCAGAGCAACAGGCAACAGGCAACAGGCAACAGGCAACAGGCAACAGAGCAGCAGGCAACAGGCAACCCAGGCAACAGAGCAACAAACAGCAAACTAACCAAACAACAAACAACAAGCAGCAAGGGCAACACAAGCAAGCAGCAAACAAGCAACAGGCAACAGGCAACGGCAACAGAGCAACAGGCAACAGGCAGCCCAGAGGCAACAGGCAGAGGCAACAGGCTGGCAAACAACAAGCAACAAGGGGCAGGCAAACAGGGACAGGCGGCAAGGCGGAGGACAGGCAACAAACAACAAACAACAAACAACAAACAGCAACAGACAACAAACAACAAGCAACAAACAACACAAGCAACAAGCAACAAACTAACAAACAACAAACAGCAAGCAACAAGCAACAGAGCAACAAACAAACAGCAAACAACAAACAGGCAACAAACCGGCAACAAACAAACAGCAACAAGGCAACAGGCAACAGGCAACAGGCAACAGACAGCAAACAGGCAACAAGCAACAAACAACAGGCAAGCGGCAGCAGGCAACAGGCAACAGGCAACAGGCAGCAGGCCAGGCAGCGGCAGGCGGCAGGCAGCAGGCAACAGGCGAAGCAGGCGGCAGGCAACAGGCAACAGGCAACAGGCGGCAAGCAACAAACAGCAGAGCAACAGGCAACAGGCAACAGGCAACAGGCAACAGGCAACAGGCGACAGAGCAGCAAACAGGCAACAGGCAACAGGCAACAGGCAGCAGGCAACAGGCGGCAGGCAGCAGGCAGCAGGCGGCAGGCGGCAGGCAACAGGCAGCAGGCGGCAGGCGGCAGGCAACAGGCAACAGGCAACAGGCAACAGGCAACAGGCAACAGGCAACAGGCAACAGGCAACAGGCGGCAGGCAAACAACAAACAACAGGCAACAGGCAACAGGCAACAGGCAACAGGCAACAGGCAACAGGCAACAGGCAACAGGCAACAACAACAAGCAACAAACAACAACAACAAGCAACAAACAACAAACAACAAACAACAAACAACAAACAACAAACACACAAACAACAAACTTAACAAACAGCAACAAACAACAAACAACAAACAGCACAAACAACAAACACAAACAGCAGAGCAACAGACAACAAAGCAACAAACAACAAACAACAAACAACAAACAACAAACAGACAACAAA
>NW_024572944.1:0-5009 GCF_018153835.1 Drosophila eugracilis | reverse complement strand
TGCTCTCCTCCTGATTCTGCTTATAAAAGCGTGTATGGGCCATGCATTTATATACCCTTGCAGGAGGCTATTATAATTTTTGGTTAAGTTTGTTTGTCCGCTTGTCCGTCTGTTTCAATACCATTTTTCGGGCTCCAGTTTTAAAAGCTGACTGAAACTTCACTGAACCCCAAACATGTGTGACGCAGATCAGTTTGAAAAATCGACCTTATCGGACGTTTATGTCCTATAGCTCTCATAGAACAATCAGTTTAACTTGCAAAATTCAAGATATTTCGCACAGTGTAAAAGCTATGCCACTCCCACTCAACGCCCATAGTCGCTTACCACGCTAAAGGTTCATCCAGCGCTTGCAGATCTTATTTTTGATGATATTGTACTTTGTCCTCCTCGATTCTCATAATTTGTGACCATGAACTTTTTGATGGTACGCAGGTGCTCTCCTCCTCATTCTCATAAAAGCGTTGTGTATGGGCCATGCATTTTAAAACCTTGAGGGAATTGTCTAATTTTTACCATCATAATTGTACTTTTATATTTTATGTTTTTATATTTTTTATTTTTATTTTATATTTATTTTTATGTTTTTATGTTTATATTTTATATTTTATATTTTTATTTTTATGTTTTTATGTTTTATGTTTTATGTTTTATGTTTTTTTTATGTTTTATGTTTTATGTTTTTATGTTTTATGTTTATGTTTTTTGTTTTTTTATCATTTTTGTTTTTATGTTTTTATGTTTTTATGTTTTATGTTTTTATTTTTTATGTTTTTATGTTTTTATGTTTTATGTTTTATGTTTATGTTTTTATGTTTTATGTTTTATTTTTTATGTTTTTATGTTTATGTTTTATGTTTTATGTTTTATGTTTTTATGTTTTTATGTTTTTATATTTTATGTTTTTTATGTTTTATAATTTTATATGTTTTATGTTTTTATGTTTTATGTTTTATATTTTTTGTTTTTATGTTTTATGTTTATGTTTTATGTTTTATGTTTTTATGTTTTTATGTTTTTATGTTTTTATGTTTTTATGTTTTATGTTTTTATGTTTTATGTTTTTATATTTTATGTTTTATGTTTTTATGTTTTATATTTTTATGTTTTATGTTTTATGTTTTTATGTTTTATGTTTTATGTTTTTATGTTTTTATGTTTTTATGTTTTTATGTTTTATGTTTTATGTTTTTATGTTTTATGTTTTTTATGTTTTTATGTTTTTATGTTTTATGTTTTGTTTGTTTTTATGTTTTTTATGTTTTATGTTTTTATGTTTTTATGTTTTATGTTTTTATGTTTTATTTTATTTTTATGTTTTTTATGTTTTTATGTTTTTATGTTTTTTATGTTTTTATGTTTTTATGTTTTTATGTTTATGTTTTTATGTTTTATGTTTTTATGTTTTATGTTTTTATGTTTTATATTTTATGTTTTTATGTTTTATGTTTTTATGTTTTTATGTTTTATGTTTTATGTTTATGTTTTATGTTTTATGTTTTATGTTTTATGTTTTTATGTTTTTATATTTTTTATGTTTTATGTTTTTATGTTTTTATGTTTTATGTTTATGTTTTATTTTTATGTTTTTATGTTTTATGTTTTATGTTTTTTATGTTTATAATTTTTATGTTTTTATGTTTTTATGATTTTTATGTTTTTATTTTTATGTTTTTTTATGTTTTTATATTTTATGTTTTTATGTTTTTATCATTTTATGTTTTTATGTTTTATGTTTTTATGTTTTGTTTTATGTTTTTATGTTTTTATGTTTATGTTTTATGTTTTTATGTTTTATGTTTTTATGTTTTATGTTTATGTTTTTATGTTTTATGTTTTTATGTTTTTATGTTTTTATGTTTTATGTTTTTTATGTTTTATGTTTTTATGTTTTATGTTTTATGTTTTTATGTTTTTATGTTTTATGTTTTTATGTTTTATGTTTTATGTTTTTATGTTTATGTTTTTATGTTTTTTTATTTTTATGTTTTTATGTTTTATGTTTTTATGTTTTATATTTTATGTTTTATATTTTATGTTTTTATGTTTTGTTTTATTTTTGTTTTATGTTTTATGTTTATGTTTTTATGTTTTATGTTTTATGTTTTTATGTTGTATTTTTATGTTTTATGTTTATGTTTTTATATTTTTATGTTTTATATTTTTATGTTTTATGTTTATGTTTTATGTTTTATGTTTTATGTTTTATGTTTATGTTTTTATGTTTTATGTTTTATTTTATGTTTTATTTATGTTTTTTATGTTTTATGTTTTTATGTTTTTATGTTTTATGTTTTATGTTTATGTTTTTATGTTTTTATGTTTTTTATTTTTATGTTTTATGTTTTATAATTTTTTTATGTTTTTATGTTTTATGTTTTTTATTTTTTATGTTTATGTTTTATGTTTTTATGTTTTATGTTTTTATGTTTTTATGTTTTTATGTTTTATCATTTTATCGTTTTTATGTTTTTCATGTTTTATGTTTTTTATGTTTTATGTTTTTATGTTTTTATTTTTATATTTTTATCATTTTATATTTTTATGTTTTATGTTTTATGATTTTTATATTTTATATTTTTATGTTTTTATGTTTTTATGTTTTATGTTTTTATGTTTTTATGTTTATTTTTATGTTTTATGTTTTTGTTTTTATATTTTTATGTTTTATGTTTTATGTTTTATGTTTTTATGTTTTATGTTTTTATGTTTTTATGTTTTATGTTTATATGTTTTTATGTTTATTTTTTATGTTTTTATGTTTTATATGTTTTTATGTTTTTTATGTTTTTATTTTTATGTTTTTATGTTTTTATGTTTTATGTTTTTATGTTTTATGTTTTTATTTTATTTTTATGTTTTTATGTTTTATGATTTTTATGTTTTTTTATGTTTTTATGTTTATGTTTTTATGTTTTATGATTTTTATGTTTTATGTTTTTATGATTTTATGTTTTATGTTTTATGTTTTATGTTTTATGTTTTTATGTTTGTATTTTTATGTTTTATGTTTATGTTTTTATGTTTTTATGTTTTTATGTTTTTATGTTTTATGTTTTATGTTTTTATGTTTTTATGTTTTTATGTTTTTATGTTTATATTTTTATGTTTATGTTTTTATGTTTTATATTTTATGTTTTTATGTTTTATGTTTTATGTTTTTATGTTTTTATTTTTTATGTTTTATGTTTTTATTTTTATTTTTTTATGTTTTATGTTTTTGATTTTATGTTTTATGTTTTTATGTTTATGTTTTGTGTTTTTATGTTTATATGTTTTATGTTTTTTATGTTTTATGAATTTTTATCAATTTTATGTTTTTATGTTTATCAGTTTTTATGTTTTTTATGTTTTATGTTTTAATGATTTTTATCAATTTTATGTTTTTATGTTTTTATGTCAATTTTTAATTTTTATGTTTTTTTATGTTTTTATGTTTATGTTTTTTTTGTAATTTTTATGTTTTATGTTTTTATGTTTATGTTTTATGTTTTTATGTTTTATGTTTTATGTTTTATATTTATTTTTATGTTTTATGTTTTTATGTTTATGTTTTATGTTTTTATGTTTTTATGTTTTATGTTTTTATGTTTTTATGTTTTTTATTTTTATGTTTTATGTTTTATATTTTTATGTTTTTATTTTTATGTTTTTATGTTTTATGTTTTTATGTTTTATATTTTATGTTTTATTTTTATATTTTATATTTTTATGTTTTTATTTTTATGTTTTTATGTTTTATGTTTTATGTTTTATGTTTATGTTTTTATGTTTTTATTTTTTATGTTTTATATTTTTATGTTTATATGTTTTTATGTTTTTATGTTTTATGTTTTTATGTTTTATGTTTTATGTTTTATGTTTTTATGTTTTTATGTTTTATGTTTTATGTTTTTATGTTTTATGTTTTTATGTTTTTTTATGTTTTATGTTTTTATGTTTTTTATGTTTTATGTTTTATGTTTTATGTTTTTATTTTTTATGTTTTTATGTTTTTATGTTTTATGTTTTATGTTTTGTATTTTTATGTTTTTATGTTTTTATGTTTTATGTTTTATGTTTTTATGTTTTTATGTTTATGTTTTTTATGTTTTTATGTTTATGTTTTATGTTTTATGTTTTATGTTTTTATGTTTTTATGTTTTTTGTTTTTATGTTTTTATGTTTTATGTTTTTATTTTTATGTTTTATGTTTTTATGTTTTTGTTTGTTTTTATGTTTATATTTTATGTTTTTATGTTTTTATTTTTATGTTTTTATGTTTTATGTTTTTATGTTTTATGTTTTTATGTTTTATATTTTATGTTTTTTTTATTTTTATGTTTTTATGTTTTTATGTTTTTATGTTTTTATGTTTTTATGTTTTATGTTTTATGTTTTTATGTTTTTATGTTTTATGTTTTATGTTTTTATGTTTTTATATTTTATGTTTTTATTTTGTTTTTTATGTTTTATATTTTATGTTTTATGTTTTATATTTTTATGTTTTATTTTTTATGTTTTATGTTTTTATGTTTATGTTTTATGTTTTATGTTTTTATGTTTTTATGTTTTATGTTTTTTTTTATGTTTTTATGTTTTATGTTTTATGTTTTATGTTTTATGTTTTATGTTTATGTTTTTTTTATGTTTTTATGTTTTTATGTTTTTATGTTTTATGTTTTTATGTTTTTATGTTTTTTTTGTTTTTTTATGTTTATGTTTTTATGTTTTTATGTTTTATGATTTTTATGTTTATGTTTTTATGTTTTTATGTTTTATGTTTTATGTTTTATGGTTTTATCTTTTATATGTTTATGTTTTTATGTTTTTTATGTTTTTATGTTTATGTTTTTTTGTTTTTATGTTTCATGTTATTTTTATGTTTTATGTTTTATGTTTATGTTTTGTGTTTTTAATTTTCTTATTTTTATGTTTATGTTTATATTTATGTTTTATGTTTATATTTTTATGTTTTATGTTTTTGTTTTTATGTTTATGTTTTGATATTTTTATGTTTTTATATTTTT
>NW_024572943.1:0-7150 GCF_018153835.1 Drosophila eugracilis | reverse complement strand
AGCCCAGCCAGTCTTGTCAGTCTGTCAGTATGCCAGTCTGTCAGTCTGTCAGTTCGTCAGTCTGTCAGTCTGTCAGTCTGTCAGTCTGCCGGCCTGCCGCCCGTCAGCCCGTCAGTCTGTCAAATCTGTCAGTCTGTCAGTCTGTCAGTCTGTCAGCCCGTCAGTTCGTCAGTCTGTCAGTTCGTCAGTCTGTCGCCCGTCGGTCTGCCTTTCCCCCGTTCCGTCAGCCCGTCAGTCCGCAGCCCGTCAGGCCCGTCAGCCCGTCAGTTCCGTCCGTCAGGCCGCAGCCTGTGCAGTCCGTCAGGCCCGTCAGTCTGTCAGCCCGTCAGCCTGGGTCGCTCGCTCAGTCCGTCGCCCCCGTCAGTCCGTCAGTCTGTCGCCCGGGTCAGTCTGCCGCTCTGTCAGTTCGTCAGCCCGGTCAGTCTGTCAGCCCGTCAGTCTGTCAGTCTGTCAGTCTCGTCAGTTCGTCAGTCTGTCAGTCTGTCAGCCTGTCAGCCTGTCAGTTCGCCTGTCAGCCCGTCAGCTCGCCTGTCAGTCTGCTGTCTGTCAGCCTGTCGTCTGCCCCGCCTGTCAGCCTGTCAGTCTGCTCCGTCGCTCAGCCCGTCAGCCTGCCGTCAGCCTGTCAGTTCGTCAGCCTGTCAGTCTGTCGCCTGTCAGCCCGTCTGTCTGCCGGTCCTGCTCGCGTTTCAGTCTGTCAGCCTTGTTGCTCTGTCAGTCTGTCAGTCTGCCGTCTGTCAGTTCGTTCGGTCAGCCTGTCAGTTGCTGTTTGTTGTTTGTTGTTTGTTAGTTTGCTGTTTGTTGTTTGTTTTTGTTGTTTGTTGTTTGTTGTTTGTTAGTTTGTTGTTTGTTGTTTGTTGTTTGTTAGTTTGTTGTTTGTTGTTTGTTGCTTGTTGTTTGTTGTTTGTTGTTTGTTGTTTGTTGCCTGTTGTTTGTTGTTTGTTGTTTGTTGTTTGTTGTTTGTTGCTTGTTGTTTGTTGTTTGTTGTTTGTTAGTTTGTTGTTTGTTGTTTGTTGTTTGTTGCTGCTTGTTGTTTGTTGTTTGTTGTTTGTTGTTTGTTGTTTGTTGTTTGTTGTTTGTTGTTTGTTGTTTGTTGTTTGTTGTTTGTTGTTTGTTGTTTGTTGTTGTTTGTTAGTTTGTTGTTTGTTGTTTGTTGTTTGTTGCCTTGTTGCCTGTTGTCTGTTGCCTGTTTGTTGCCTCTGCCTGTTTGCCCGTTGCCTGTTGCCTGTTGCCTGTCGCCCGTCGCCTGTTGCCTGCTGCCTGTTGCCTGTTGTCGTTGCCGTCGCCCGTTGCCTGTTGCCTGTTGCCTGTTGTCTGTTGTTCTGTCGCCCTGTCGCCTGTTAGTTTGTTGCCCGTCGCCTGTTGCTCTGTTGCTTGTTGCCTGTTGCCTGTTGCCTGTTGCCTGTTGCCTGTTGCCTGTTGTTTGTTAGCCTGTTGCCTGTTGTTTGTTGCTTTTGTTAGTTTGTTGCTTTGTTGCTTTGTTGTTTGTTGTTTGTTGTTTGTTGTTTGTTGTTTGTTAGTTTGTTGTTTGTTGTTTGTTGTTTGTTGTTTGTTGTTTGTTGCTTGTTGTTTGTTGTTTGTTACTTGTTTGTTGTTTGTTGTTTGTTGTTTGTTGTTTGTTGCTTGTTGTTTGTTGCCTGTTGTCTGTTGCTTGTTGTTTGTTGTTTGTTGTTTGCTGTTTGTTGCGCCTGTTGCCTGTCAGCCCGTTAGCCCGTCGTTGCCTGTCAGCCCGTCAGCCCGTCGCCCGTTAGCCCGTCGCCTGTCGCCTGTTAGCCTGTTAGCCCGCGCCCGTCAGCCTGCCTGTCAGCCCGTCGTCTGTCAGCCTGTCAGCCCGTCAGCCCGCTCGTCCCGTCAGCCCCGCCTGTCAGCCCGTCAGTCTGCCGCCCGTCAGCTCGTCAGCCCGCCGCCCGTCAGCCTGTCAGCCCGTCAGTTCGTCAGCTCTGTCAGCCCGTCAGCCCGCCTGTCAGTCTGTCAGTCCGTCAGTCTGCCCGCCCGTCGCCCGTCAGCCCGTCAGCCCGTCAGTTCGTCAGTCCGTCAGCTCCGTCAGCCTGCCGTCTGCCGCCCGTGTCAGCCTGTCAGCCCGTCAGTCCGTCAGTCTGCCGGCCCGTCAGCTCCGTCAGCCCGTCAGCCTGTCGCTCGTCAGCCTGTCAGCCCGTCGCGCCAGTTCGTCAGCCCGTCAGTCTGCCTGGTCAGCCCGTCGCCCGTCGCCCCGTCAGCTCCGTCCGCCCGTCGGCCCGTCAGTCTGTCAGCCCGCCGCCTGTCAGCCCGTCAGTCTGTCAGCGCCGTCCGCCGCCTGTCGCCCCAGTCAGCCCGTCAGCCCTGCAGTCTGGCGCCCGTCAGCTCCGTCGGGCCCGTCGCCCTGTCAGCCCGTCAGCCTGTCTGCCCGTCAGCCTGTCAGCCTGTCAGCCCGTCGGCTCCGCCGCCCGTCAGTCTGTCAGTCCGTTGCCCGTTGCCTGCCCGTCAGCCTGTCGCCTGTCGTCGCCGTCGCCTGTCAGCCTGTCAGCCCGTCAGCCCGTCGCCTGTCGCCTGTCGCCCGTCTGCCCGTCGCCCGTCAGTCTGCCGCCTGTCAGCCCGCCAGTCTGTCAGCCTGTCAGTCTGTCAGTCTGTTGCCTGTTGCTCCGTCGCCTGTTGCCCGTTAGCCTGCTGCCTGTTGCCCGTCAGCCTGCCGCCCGTCAGCCCGTCGCCCTGTCAGCCCGCCGTCTGTCAGTCCCGCTGCCGCCCTGTCGCCCGTCAGCCCGTCAGTTGCTCAGCCTGCTGCCTGTCAGCCTGTTGCCCGTTGCCTGTCAGGCCGCTCTGTCGCCCGTCAGTCCGTCAGCCCGTCAGCTCCGTCAGTCTTCGTCTGTCAGCCCGTCAGTCCGTCAGCTCGCCAGTCCGTCAGTCTGCCGCCTGTCAGCCCGTCAGCCCGTCAGTCTGCCGCCCGTCAGCTCGCCGCCTGTCAGTCTGTCGCCTGTCAGTCTGTCAGCCTGTCAGCCCGTCAGCCCGCCGCCTGTCGCCTGTCCGCCGTCGCCCGTCACCCCTGTCAGCCTGTCGCCTGCTGTCTGTCAGTGCCTGTCAGCCCGTCAGCCCGTCAGCCCGCCTCGCCCGTCAGCCTGTCCGCCTGCTCGTCGCCCGCTGCCCGTCGCCTGTCGCCCGTCAGCCTGCCGCCCTCAGCCCGTCAGCCTGTCGCCCGTCAGCTGCCTGCCCGTCAGCCCGTCGCCTGTCTGCCTGTTGCCTGTCGCCTGGTGCCTGTTGCCCGTTGCCTGTTGCCTGTTGCCTGTTGCTTGCCTGTTTGCCTGTTGGGCCTGTTGCCTGTTGCCTGTTGCCCGTTGCCTGTTGCCTGTTAGTGTTGCCTGTTGCCTGTTGCCTGTTGCCTGTTGCCTGTTGCCTGTTGCCTGTTGCCTGTTTGTTGCCTGTTGCCTGTTGCTTGTTGTTTGCTGTTTGTTGCCTGTTGTTTGTTGCCTGTTGCCTGTCAGCCTGTCAGCCCGCCGCCCGTTGCCTGTTTGTTGCCTTGTTGCCTGTTAGCTTTGTTTGTTGCCCGTTTGTTGTTTGTTGCCTGTCAGTCTGTTGCCGTTGCCTGCCTGTTGCCCGTTGTCTGTTTGCCTGTTGCCTGTTGCCCGTTGCCTGTCAGCCTGTTGTCTGTTGCCTGTTGCTTTGTTGCCTGTTTGTTGTTTGTTGTTTGTTGTTTGTTGCCTGTTTTTTGTTGTTTGTTGTTTGTTGTTTGTTGTTTGTTGTTTGTTGTTTGCTGTTTGTTGGTTGTTTGTTGTTCTGTTGTTTGTTGTTTGTTGTTTGTTGTTTGTTGTTTGTTGTTTGTTGTTTGTTGTTTGTTGTTTGTTAGTTTGTTGTTTGTTGTTTGTTGTTTGTTGCCTGTTGCCTGTTGTTTGTTGGTTGCCTGTTGCCTGTTGCCTGTTGCCTGTTGCCTGTTTGCCTGTTCTGTTGCCTGTTGCTTGTTAGTCTGTTGCCTGTTGCCTGTTGCCTGTTGCCTGTTGCCTGTTGTTTGTTGCCTGTTGCCTGTTGCCTGTCGCCCTGTTGCCTGTTGCTCTGTCGCCTGTTAGTCTGTTGTTGTCGTTTGCCGTTTGTTGCCTGTTGTTTGCTGTTGCCTGTTGCTTTGTTGCCCGTTGCCTGTTGCCTGTTGCCTGTTGCCTGTCAGTCTGTTGCCCGTTGCCTGTCAGTCTGCCGCCCGTCGCCTGTCAGCCTGCCGCTGTCCTCAGCCTGTCGCCCTGCCGCCTGCCGCTTCCGTTCGGCCCGTCGCCTGTGCCGTCAGCCTGCCGCCCGTCGTCTGTCCGCCCTGCCGTCGTCAGCCTGTCAGTCTGTCCGTTTGTGTCTTCGCCTGCCGCCTGTCAGTCTGTCAGCCTGTCGCCTGCCAGCTTGCCGTCAGCTCGTCAGCCCGTCAGTCTGCCTGCCTGTCAGCGTTGCCTGTTGCCGCCTGTCAGCCTGCTTGCCTGTTAGCGCCTGTTGCCTGTTGCCGTCGCCTGTCAGCCTGTTGCCTGGCCAGGCCTGTCGCCGTCGCCTGTTGCCTGTTGCTCTGTTTGTTTGCCGTCTGTCGCTGTCAGCCCGCTCGCCTGGCCCCTCCGCCTGTCAGCCTGTCAGCCTGTCGCCTGTCAGCCCGCCGCCCGTCAGCCTGTCGCCCGTGCTGTGCCTGTTGCCTCAGCCTGCCGCCTGTTGCCTGTTGCCTGTCGCCTGTTGCCTGTCAGTCTGTTGCCTGTTGCCTGTTGCTCTGCTGCCTGTTGCCTGTTGCCTGTTGCCTGTTGCCTGTTGCCTGGTTGCCTGCTTGCCTGTTGCCTGTTGCCTGTTGCCTGTTGCCTGTTGCCTGTTGCCTGTTGCCTGCTGCCTGCCTGTTGCCTGTTGCCCGTCGCCTGCCGCCGTTGCCTGTTGCCTGCTGCCTGTTGCCTGTTGCCTGTTGCCTGTTGCCTGTTGCCTGTTGCCTGTTGCCTGTTGCCTGTTGCCTGTTGCCTGTTGCCCTGTTGCCTGCTGTCCCTGTTGCCTGTTGCCTGTTGCCTGTTGCCTGTTGCCTGTTGGGCTTTGCTGTGTTTGCCTGCCTGTTGCCTGTTGCCTGTTGCCTTGGTTGCCTGTTGCCCGTTAGCTCTGTTGCCTGTTGCCTGTTAGCCTGTTGCCTGTTGCCTGTTGCCTGTTGCCTGTTGCCTGTTGCTCTGTTGCCTGTTTGCTTGCTTGCCTGTTGCCTGTTGCCTGTTGCCTGTTGCCTGTTGCCTGTTGCCTGTCAGTCTGCCTGTTGCCTGCTTGCCTGTCTGTTGCCTGTTGCCTGTGCCTGCTGCTCTGTTGCCTGTTGCCTGTTGCTCTGTTGTCTGTTGCCTGTTGCCTGTTGCTGTCAGCCTTGCCTGCCGCCTGCCGCCTGCCGCCCGCCGCCTGGCCTGTTGCCTGCTGCCTGTTGCCTGCCGCCCGCCCGCCTGCCGCCTGTCAGCCTGTCAGCCTGCCGCCTGTCAGCCTGCTGCCTGCCGCCTGTCGCCTGCTGCCTGCCGCCTGCCGCCTGTCGCCTGTCGCCTGCCGGCCTGCTCGCCTGTCGCCTGCCCCTGCTTGCCTGCCGCCTGTTGCCTGTTGCCTGTTGCTTGTTGCCTGTTGCCTGTTGCCTGTTGCCTGTTGCCTGTTGCCTGTTGTTGCCTGTTTTTGTTGCTTGTTGGCCTGTTGCCTGTTGCCTGTTGCCTGTTGCCTGTTGCCTGTTGCCTGTTGCCTGTTGCCTGTTGCCTGTTGTTTGTTGTTTGTTGCCTGTTTGTTGCTTGTTGCCTGTTTGTTTTTGTTGCTCCTTGTTGCCTGTTGCCTGCTGTTGCCTCTGTTGCCTGCTTGCCTGTTGCCTGTTTGCCGCCTGCTGCCTGTTGCCTGTTGCTGCCGTCTGTTCTGTTGCCTGTCGCTCTGTTGCCTGTTGCCTGTTGCCTGTTGCCTGCCGTCTGCCGCCTGCCGCCTGCTGCCTGTTGCCTGTCGCCTGCTGCCTGTTGCCTGTTGCCTGCTGCCTGCTTGCCTGTTGCCTGTTGCCTGTTGTTTGCCTGGTTGCTGCTGCCTGTTGCCTGTTGCCTGTTGCCTGTTGCCTGTTGCCTGTTGCCTGTTGCCTGTTGTCTGTTGCTCTGTTGCTCTGTTGCCTGTTGCCTGTTGCCTGTTGTTTGTTGCCTGTTGTCTGTTGTTGTTGCTTGTTGCTTGTTGCCTGTTGCTTGTTGCCTGTTGCTTTGTTGTTTGTTGCCTGTTGCCTGTTGCCTGTTGCCTGCTGCCTGTGCCTGTTGCCTGTCAGCCTGCCTGTTGCCTGTTGCCTGTTGCCCGTTGCCTGTTGCCTGTTAGCCTGTTGCCTGTTGCCTGTTGCCTGCTGCCTGTTGCCTGTTGCCTGTTGCCTGTTGCCTGTTGCCTGTTGCCTGTTGTTGCCTTGTTGCCTGTTGTTGCTCTGTTGCCTTGTTGCCTGTTGCTTGTTGTTTGTTGTTTGTTGTTTGTTGTTTGTTGTTTGTTGTTTGTTGTTTAAGTTTGTTGTTTGCTGTTTGTTAGTTTGTTTGTTTTGTTAGTTTGTTGTTTGTTGGTTGTTTGAGCTGTTTGTTGCTTGGTTGTTTTTTGCTGTTTGCGTTTGTTGCTTGTTGCTTGTTAGTTTGTTGTTTGTTGTTTGTTGTTTGTTAGTTTGTTGTTCTGTTGTTTGTTGTTTGTTGTTTGTTAGTTTGTTAGTTTGTTGCTTGTTTGTTGTTTGAGTGTTTGTTGTTTGTTGTTTGTTGCTGTTGCCTGTTGCCTCGTTGCCTGTTGCCTGTTGCCTGTTGCCTGTTGCCTGTTGCCTTTGTTGCCTGTTGCTCTGTTGCTTGTTGTTGCCTGTTGCTGCCTGTTGCCTGTTGCTTGTTGTTTGTTGTTTGCTGTTGTTGCTTGTTGCTTCTGCTGTTTCCTGTTTGTTGTTTGTTGCTTTGTTGTTTGTTGTTTGCTGTTTGTTGTTTGTTGTTTGTTGTTTGTTGTTTGTTAGTTTGTTGTTTGTTAGTTTGTTGTTTGTTGGTTTGTTTGTTGTTTGTTGTTTGTTGGGCTTGCTGTTTCTGTTTGCTGTTTGCTGTTTGTTAAGTTTGTTGTTTGTTGTTTGCTGTTTGTTGTTTGTTGTTTGTTGCTTGTTGCTTGTTGCTCTGTTGCCTTTGCTTGCTTGGTTGTTGCTTTGTTGCCTGTTGCTCTGTTCCCGTTCTTGTTGCCTGTTGCCTGTTGCTTCAAGTTTGTTGTT
>NW_024572942.1:0-953 GCF_018153835.1 Drosophila eugracilis | reverse complement strand
AAATTTTCCCATTTTTCCTAATTTAAGTTGCAGTATTATTGCTATAACTAAGCCAATAGTTACTCGAATCTGGAAATGGCATATCTCGTTCGATTCCTTGTTAAATTTCTAACAAAACTGCATTCACAGCTAAAATTAGTGAATTTTGATCCATTTCTCGCAAAATGGACGATATTACCCGTTATCAAATATGCCAACCTAAATTTTCCCATTTTTTCTAATTTAAGTTGCAGTATTATTGCTATAACTAAGCCAATAGTTACTCGAATCTGGAATGGCATATCTCGTTCGATTCCTTGTTAAATTTCTAACAAAACTGCATTCACAGCTAAAATTGGTGAATTTTGATCCATTTCTCGCAAAAATGGACAATATTAAACCCGTTATCAAATATGCCAACTTAAATTTTCCCATTTTTTCTAATTTAAGTTGCAGTATTATTGCTATAACTAAGCCAATAGTTACTCGAATCTGGAATGGCATATCTCGTTCGATTCCTTGTTAAATTTCTAACAAAACTGCATTCACAGCTAAAATTGCGAATTTTGATCCATTTCTCGCAAAATGGACGATATTAACCGTTATCAAATATGCCAACTTAAATTTTCCCATTTTTTCTAATTTAAGTTGCAGTATTATTGCTATAACTAAGCCAATAGTTACTCGAATCTGGAATGGCATATCTCGTTCGATTCCTTGTTAAATTTCTAACAAAACTGCATTCTACAGCTAAAATTGCGAATTTTGATCCATTTCTCGCGAAATGGACAATATAACCGTTATCAAATATGCCAACTTAAATTTTCCCATTTTTCCTAATTTAAGTTGCAGTATTATTGCTATAACTAAGCCAATAGTTACTCGAATCTGGAATGGCATATCTCGTTCGATTCCTTGTTAAATTTCTAACAAAACTGCATTCACAGCTAAAATTGGGAATTTTGATCCATTTC